>NC_133758.1:49086515-49389545 GCF_036562045.2 Rhinolophus sinicus
TTCTCCTGGGAGAGGCAGAACACCAACAAGGACAGAAATGCATGGTAGTGGTATGTCCCTGAGTGTTCATTACATTCTTTCACGTTGTAACCATTATTTATTATTTCAGATAGTGTTAACCGCTATGGAGAAAAATAAATCCAGGTTAGCAGTATAGATAATAATATGGGGCAGAGGAGTTGCAGAAGGAGGTAGGTTTTGACCAAGTATTCAGAGAAGGCAAAATCATATCTTATTCACTGTTTCTCCCCCATGGTGCAAGAACAAAGTCTGAGAAACTGTAGGCTCTCCAGATAGTTGTACTAAGTCAGCGTCATCAATATCGTGAGGATATCTGTTATGATTGACATGCTTTGATAGTCTTTGATAATGTTTTGAGATTGACCTTAAGATACTTTTCCCTTACCCAGAAAGCCCTCAATTAGCATTGAGATGAAGATGTTATATCAGCATAGAAATTAATTTGACTTCATTGGCTTCTGTTGTAAATAATGTGTGAGCATCATTCCTCAGAAGAGGAATTCTGCTCATTGATGTCCCACTTAACAGTGAGTCACGGAATGTTACATTTAGCAAAGTCGATGTTCAATTTTAGGAAATTGGACCACAGGAAAATATACTTGAGATTAAAATTCACTGAACATAATCCAATCATTAATTATTTAGAAGCACCTTAAGGTCTTGTGGTGTCTCCTGAGAATATCACTTGATTCTGCTCGTGTGCCAGTGAATAAAGTCATAGTGAATTCTATGGTAGACAGCAGGGGGAGATGGCATGAATACATTTGGATCATAGTGGGGAATTTTATTGGTGGTAGGATGGGATAAATCACATGTCAATCACAAAGTTGTGAAATAAGTTCCACATGAAATAAAATTGAAGCAGTAAAAAGCTGAAAAAAGAAAACAAGATCCTCCCACATTAGAGACCGTAGTATCAAGTTATCCAGGAGGTTATATACTCGTACATTGTTGACTTTGTAAGCAGGATGGCAGCTCTCATGGGTCCTTCCTCATACTTTCCCGGGCTACAGGTAGAAGGGCCGTGCTGGCAGGAAAATGAAGAGGCATTTGTACCTTTGTACTGTGCATATCTGAGGTCACCTGTCCTGATCACATCCTGATGAGCTGTGCTTGGTCTGATGCCACTTGATTTCCGTGTTTCCTTCTGCCCCTGTGTTTTGATTGCCATTGCTAATCCATTTGGTTCATTTAGTCTCTAGCCCAGTCAGGCTAGACACATCCCTTGCACACATGTACCACTCCAAAACTTGTTTCCAAGAAGAATTTAATTTAAAACCCTTGTTTTCTGTACTAACACATGTGAGTTTGTGTTTCTGTGTTCTTTTCCATGGTATTTACATTTTAATCCTCACCTTTAATTTTGTGTAGAAGAGTTATATCTCTTCTTAAAGAGTTTCAGAAAATAATTGGGAAAGGTGGGTTTTTCCCTCCCATTCTGGGAGGGCATTAACAAATAATATTTAAATCATTGTCATCATCATTCTATACTTTCAAAGCTCTTTCATAGGCATCATCCTCTCCAATATCCTAAAATATAACATCATCTATAAGCTGTCAACCACTTCACTACAAGTTTGCTCTCTGTCTCTTGTAAAGAAATATTCTAAGGCACTTTCTAGTTCAAGAGCCTATGATTCACTGATTCCATGGAGCAGATTCCTGTAATCCTAGTATTATATCTAATCCACAGCCATAACTATTTGTTACCATACATTAACTGTTCGGTTTTGGTTTCGTCTGCCAAGAGTTTTGCCAGAAAGTGTGGCCTACTTCCAATCTTGGGGGGAAGTACCTTTTCAAAGAGCTACATGTTTGAGAGCAGACCTCCCTGTAATAACTCTGGAAGTATGAAAAGTTCGCCCGCTCTGAGCAGGGCCAAATATCTTGTGGAAGCTACATGACTTAGGCCATCGTGCCTATATGTCTTCATACAATGTTAACACAGAACGTTTTGCCCACAGTTGTACCACTCTGAGCATCAGCTTTGAAGAACCCAAGACTTTCAGGTCTGACAATGGACAGCAGGTGGCGCTCTCATCTTAGGATTCCAGCCCAAGCAAGGAAGTAATAAGGAAAATTTTCAGGTGCTTTTAAAATTTTATTTACATTTTTTCCTCTTTGCCAGAAATGTACTCCATTTTCTTTAATCAGGGTCATTTGCTCCCTAGTGTGCTACCTCAATTGGGTAATAGTTAAACTTGACTTCTCCCCGGCCATGTTCTTTCCTAGAGCCGGGTATGGGGTTTTGTATTTGCCAGTTTGGGAGTTAGTTGTTAAGTGCAGGTTTGTCAGACAACAGAAACGCTGTATTTACATGCAGAGCTGCATGTCCTTCCGTATAGCTCCAAGGGGTCTTGTGCAGACAGGCACCCCGAAGGTAGGGGGCATGTTAACCCTGGGTGTGAAGACTGTTTGCTACCCTTCCCTGTCTGATGCAAGGGAGCTCAGAGGAAGGAGTCAGAAAAGAGCTTGCCCGGAAAGCTGGGTGGGGGTTGGGAGACAAACAAGGGAGTGTTCTGGGCTCGGTTCTCTGGGACACCTTGCTGGCCTTCCAGGAGGCACCTTTGTTCACCCCCACTGAGCATGCAATAAGCGTAGCCTTTGGTCAGCTATTAAACAGCACTGGGAATACTGGTTCATTCGTTCATTGATTCAGTCGGCAAATACAAGGCTTCCTAAATTCCAAAAGTGCTGTTTGCTTACGGTGTCAGTCAGGGTCCAGTCAGGAGACAGAATCCACACTATTTATTTTAAGAGAGATAATTTAATATAAAGAATTATAAACTATGCATAAAGTTGTTACCTAGGTAACTAAATAGACAAAAGGAGAACAGCAAGTTATCTGGGGTGCTGATGTGGAGTGGCTGCCACCCCTGTGGCTGGGGTCTCCTTCTTGAGAGCTCAGGGCCCATGGTGCCCCATCTAGGCCTCTGAAAAGAAGGCTCTGCTCTGCTAGTGCTGGTCTCAGAGCGGATGGGATGAGGGTAGTCCTACAAGTGTTAGAAAAACTGCACACTGGATTGTGCTGCTGCTATGGAGAAGAATTTCCACGGCTGGGATGAAGAATTGCAGCTAAGGGGACATTCAGAAGAATGTGGAGCCAATAGAAGAATCAACTTCCTCCTCCCTCTAGACCCTCCCCCTTGATTGCGTGCTGGGGACACAGCAATGATATGGCTTGCAATGCCAGTGTGGGCCTCTCAGGGCAGGGTATAGAGACAATAGTAGCTGAGTCAACAGCACTCACAGAACTTCATTCATTCCCCAGCCCCCATGTGCTTCAACCCAGGACTAAATCACCACAGGACTGAAGGATTTGTCCTCCGTTATGTGGCTCCTAACATAGAGGGGAGAATGTGGCCAGTTGACTCATTTCCTTTTATTGCTCCACTGTGACATAAAATTCCACTAAAAATTGCACAACTTGTTTCTTTCTTTTTGCTTAAAGATTCAAATAAAATTTCCTCATTCTGTCTTTTCTCCCTCCCCCATTATATCCTCATATTTTCTTAGCATGGTTTTACTTTTCACACAAATCAGATCTAAGAGGAGGAAAAGTATGTCAAAATGTCATCATGTGTCTTTTGTTAAATGTAAATGTACGTGTTGAATTAATGCACTTTTAAACTAGACACAGCAACTACGCTTTCAACAGCTTTCATTATGATGCTAACGCCTCTTGTCAGACCTAATAAATTTGACACATATTGGCATTCCCATTCTTTGTTAGGATATTGACTTATGCAATTTTTTTTTCTTTCATATTCAAGAAAAGTAGAAGTGGAAGGGATTAGTGAGGTGTGGGTCCAAAGGAGAGAAAACAAGTGAATGGAGAATTACTTTTGAAGACCACTCGGTCATTGCTTTTTATTTAGGAAATGCATTTACCTAGGACAAAAAGCAAAAATGGGCAAGCACCAGTCAGAACTGTACAATGGCTGAATGTGAGGAAGGTGGGTGGTATGTGGGGGAAAGACATTAAACTAGAAATACTTAAGATGCAGTTTGGGCTGAGTGTTATCCGTTGGCAATACATCTCCTTCTATGTTTTTTTCTCAGGCCAGAAACTTGAAAACTACATTCTCCTTCTCCCTTGCCAGAAGTATTCTGCATACATTTTAAATTCCGTCAATGAGTTGAATTCACTTGAAATTTAGCATGTGAAAAGGTGACAGGAGCCATTTTTTCTTCCTGTGAAAGTCATGGTTGTGGTCTTGCCAGACAGACGTTATTCAGTATCTTGAGCCCTGATATCTTGTTCACCTCAGGCCTACAGGGGATCATCTATGAGACCTGCAGCAATTGTCTGTAGGTTCCTGACTCAGAGCAACATCAACTCTTAACTCTCTAACAGCAAACCTGAAAGTTATGGTAGTCCCCAGATTTTCCCTCCTTTAGGCTTCCAATTATTTTATAAGCACCTGATTCCTTCTATCCAATCCCTTCCTGCTTGACCTATTAGAGTGATCTCTACTTTTCTGAGCAAACCCACACTGATTCAGAGATATTTGGGAGTAGCGTCAAAAAAGGTACATTCCATCATAAAGTCATTTTCTCTGATGAGTTATTTCACCATGTTTACCAGCTAGACAAGTTTCAAGAAGCTCAAGGTATTATATTCTCTACACTCTCGATGACCAAACTGAGGTTTGGACAGATCTTGATAGATTCAGAAACCAGTTGTCCTCAGTCCAGAATTAAAATATCCTTACAATATCTTCAATATACAAAGGGTAGCTATAGATACTGACAGTATCTTCAGTACACAAGGGATAGCAGGAGGAAATGACCACCCTTTTTTGCTGGTTTGAGCCAGGCAATCCAAATCAGAAACTAGGAAGGGGTATTAGCCTTCCTGCAGATGACATTAACAGGGAGTCATTTTTCCTGCAGTAGATCTGACTCAAGTCCTTTATGAAATGTGAAATTTAATATTCATCCCTGGAATGAAGATTCATCTCTCTACAAGCTGCTCACCATCTCACTCAGGTGTTAGTACTCACATGGGATGAAGTGAGAAGGCCACATCAATTCTGTCTTCCCAGTGGTCCTTGAGCTGTAGAAAAAGAATTTAGTCTCTGAAACTTTAAATTGTTTTAAACAGTAATTGTCACAAATATACTTTTTCTTTTTGCTCTATTTCCCACTTTTTATCCTTTTTAAAATTTGTCTTAAATATGCATTATCTTATGAGCTTATAATTGTGAAATCATTTTATAAATTACAGAGGGTTAAAGAAATGTGTTATTATTAGTTCTCATTCACAATTGCTTGAATAAATTCTTTCCTTGGAAATACTGAAAAGTAACAGTATTATTCATTGGCCAGAATAACAGTCTGGATAGAGGCCACCAAGTCCCTTTGGTCATGGCATTTCTGAGAATGAACCATGCAGGCCAACTCTGCAAAGCTATGGTCTGTTCATTTGGGTAATACATTTTGTCTCAGAGCTGAGAGGCACTGATTGATAATACTTACCATTTGCTTTTCTGAAGTGTCATCACATTGATGGTCTTGTTCCTTGCTCACAGTGGCACTGTGAGGTAGGTAGAAGAAGTAGTAGCATGCTCCCAGCTGACCACATTGGAAGGAGACACACTTTTCTCCATGGCTGTGAGAACTCGGTGCCCAGTTTGGCCAAGAACAGAATTAACACAGAGTCTGCCCTTTAATTTTGGCATGACCCTAGTAACCCTTGGGCCAGTTAAAGAGTGAGACAAAAAGAAAAATGTAAAACCTTCAAGAAAAGTAAGAATCAAACACTTCCAGCTATTCTAAAAGCCTAAAGTGTGAAGAGAATAATTTAATCCTGTCAAAGAGCTGGGATTCCATTTGACTGTAAACTCTAGCTGGCTTTCCAAGCCCCTGACCAAGGACCACAGCCACTAAGACCCCTCGGTGACCCCACAAGTCCCACCTATCTGCTCTTCTCCACAGCCCAACAGCACCAATGAGTACACCATGAATGCTGGTGTGCTGACACAGGCAGGGTCTCTTGACTCGATTGAAAGAGTCCTGGACAGAAAGTATGTGCTGGACAGCCACACACAACCACTGCCGCTATCCTACCACGCAGCCCAGTTCACATGAGGCTGACCCAGGACACCATGTGGCCACATCTGACCCCCTGCCAGCCTTTGCTGGCATATCCAAGTACTACTCCTGTACAGGGAGGGCAAAGAGGCCCTCTTCCCCATAGGGCAGTGTCCCACATTTCTTTTTATTATTATTATTATCATTAGTTTCAGGCGTACAAAACAACATAATGGTTAGACATTTACATCCCTAACAAAGTGATAAACCCTCAAGTCTCCTTCCCATCTGACATTGTACATGCTATTACAATATCATTGACTAGATTCCCTATGCTGTACTTTACATCCAGTGACTATATCTATATATATTATTAGTTGATATTCAATATTATTCTACGTCAGCTTCAGGTGTGCAGTGCAGTGGTCAGGAGCTAGCTCTTCAGCCTAATGCATGCACAAATAAAAGAGGATTGTGCAGTCATGGAATTGGGAAGACAGTAGGAGAAATGGCCTTAGGGAAGGCTGGACAGTAATGCAAATGTCATCACTCTCTCTCTCCCTCTTGCTTTTGCTTATCTTGGTAAGTTAGTTGGCTTCTTCTTTCCCTTCTAATTGAAAGAGATTATATGCACTTCACATGGGAGCACTGCTAAAACCAGGTGATGTCACATCAGTGGAGCAACCCCAGAGGACAGAAACCTCTCCCTTCTGTTTCAGTGTATATGATTTCCAGAGAAGGTCTCTCACTGGCTTAGTGAGGGTGATGCACTCACTGCTGTGACCAGTTATTGAGTCTGGGGTGGGAGCTATGAATCTCCAGGTGGGATATCAGGAACTGCATAGAGCTGAGGAAAAGTAGCTCTCCCAGCGAAGGGATGGCTGCTCATACCCACACTGGGTGTCTACTATGGTGATTTTTTTGAACAGTCAGCATATCATTTGTGAAGCAAATACCTCCTACCAATAAAGAGAACAATGAGGAGAATGAATATTTGACCCCGTATATATGTGTACCCCCCTGCACAGCTACCCACTGGCAAATTCTCGTAGAGTGAGCAGTGGAATTCAGTTCAGAAGTCTCCCTCTCTGACAAAAACATGCAGGGAGGCATCCTAGGTGGCCATTCCAGCCCCAGTATTATGCCTGGCTCAAGCCAACATTATCTGCCACTCAGTTTCAGGAACATCTGACATACCTTTTCATTCTGAGAGCTAATTGCCCTATTTTCAAACCTGGAACTGTCCCTCTTGTGATATTTTTCCAATCGCAGTGATATATTTGTCTAGCCAGCAAGCACTTGCCAGAACCAGAGCTATTCTGGAAAAGAGTCAGCGTGGAGAGCTGGGAAATTATTCAGTAACAGTAAACAAAAGGAAATTCTCTCTGAATCAAAAGTTACAAAGCAATTTCATACTTTCCTTAATAACACAATGTATGATAATAAAAATGGTTTGTCATCCATTTTTAATCTTCATGAAATGAATACACTCAATCATGGAAGTTATAGGGGAGCAGCTTATTGAAAATAATGCAATGAATACATTACAAAAGTAATTAAGTGGGAACTCAAGTGCAGTAGAGTAGTATTCTATACCAACGCTTCTTCACAACTGGATAAGAAGCAAAACAATCCACAGGTAAGACTCAGGAGATAGATAAATAAAAGCCAAGACAATAGAAATGTAAAAATAAATAAGTTCTACCTTTGAACACTGAGCTAGGTCCCACAACACTGAGCTATACCCTTTAAAATATTATTATTATCTAGGAATGAGGAAACAGCATAGTTTAACCTGTCCTTTGATTTATTACTTTATTATTAATAGTTACTGATCACTTGCTGTGTAGCAAACATTCTGGCAAGAATATAGAGAATACGAAAAAAACAAAACAAAACATGAAATATTGATCCTTATCCTATCCTCCAGGAGATTAGTCTAGTTGACGTGTTAAATTGTATCCAATGTACACAAAACTATAAAATTATATGAGGTGGGTTATGTGTCCTATGAGTAGAATACGAGGTCTTTTCCTCTGGACTTCAGAAGAAAAGAGAAATTAAGGCAAAACTTTTTGGAGCTGCCATTTGGTCTTGGCCTTGAAATGTGGATGGAGAGTCCATACATGAAGATGCTGAGGGATGACAGGGAAAGAATGCGCACAGGAAAAGTGTGATGGGATGTGGCAAATAGTTGAGTGTGAAAGAAGTGAAAATTCAGGTATAAAGTTAAGGAAGATATAAAGGTATACCTTTATTTCAGGTATAAAGCTGGAAAGGAAGATGGTAACAAAATTGTGTGAGGCTTAAGTGCTAGACAAAGCTTTTCACACTTACTATAGAGGTGGAAGGAGGCCTTTGGAATTTTTTGAGAAGGAGAGTCATCCTGGTGATTTAGAGAAATTACTCTTGTCCTTGGTCATGCAAAAGGACATTGTCATTGGAAGGGGAGAAACTGGGAGCATGGAAAGTGGTCAGTAAGCTAATTAGAGCTTGGGGGTTGTATCAGTTTGCTAGGACTCCATAACAAAGTACCACAGACTAATAAAAGACATTTATTCTCGCAGTTTTGGAGGCTGAAAACCTAAGATCAAGGAGTCGGCAGGGAGTCTTCTGCAGCCTCTCTCCTTGGCTTCTTCTAGATGGTTATTTTCTCCCTCTGTCTTCACATGGTCTTTCCTCTGTGTGTGTATCTTAATCTCATCTTCCAATAAAGACACCAGTCATATAGGATTGGAGCCCACCCATATGACCTCTTTTTTACCTTAATTACCCATTTAAAGGTCCTATCTCCAAATACTGTTACAATCTGTGGTACAAGTAATCCCCTCTTAGCCACAGTTTTGCTTTCTTTGGTTTCAGTTACCTGTGATCAACTGCTGTCTGATAATATTTAATGGAAACTTCCAGAAATAAATAATTCATAAGTTTTAAATTGCACGCTGTTCTGAGTAGCACAATGAAATCTCGTGTAGTCCCCGTCTATCCCTCTATCCAGCTCAGAAGGTGAATCATCCCCTTGACCAGCGTATCCACACTGTATGCAGTCCCACCCATTAGCCACTTAATAGCCATCTAGGTATCAGATCAACTGTCACGGTATCACAGTGCTTGTGTTCAAGTCACCCTTATTTTACTTAATTATGTTCTTAAAGCAAAAAAATAGTGATGCTGTCAATTCAGATATGCCAAAGAGAAGCCATAAAGTGCTTCCTTTAAGTGAAAAGGTATGCACGTATAGAAAAACGTAATAGGATATATAGGTACTATTTGATACTATCCATGATTTCAGGCATTCACTGGGGGTCTTGGAATGTATTCCCTGCAAATAAAGGGAGACTACTTTAGAACTTCAACATATGAATGGGGTGGGGGCACAATTAAGTCTATGACAGGGGTAATAAAGGGCTTGAATTAGGGTGATTTCCTTGGGCATGGAGAAGACATACATCTAGAGCCATAGAAATAGTAGAACTCGTGGTGCATGTCTGGGGAAGGGAGAAGGATGGCTGGTGAGGCTGTAGGCAAAGATTGCTATTTCTAAAAGGTAAGGGATTAAAAAGGAAGGAATAAAAAGGATAAACATAATGACCACAGATAAAAGCTTTGTTTTTTGTGTTGAGCAGAGTTCAATACATTTGGAGAAAAAGGGGAAAGAGAGAGGAGACAAAGAAGCCAAAGATGATTCAGTGAAGCACAGGGGAGGGATTCACACAGGCAAATGAATTCGCTGTAGATATGGGAAGGGTAATCTTTTAGTCAAGACACGAGAAAATGGAGAGAGTGCAGATGATTGCAAAGATACATTAAAATGTAGAATGGAAAACAAGGGAGCTCACACATGGTTATCTCAATTTTCTTGGTAAAGCTCAAGGCAAGATGTAGTGGAAACATCTGGATTAATCAACTCGAGTTTCATGTTTGGGAGTCAGAAAAGCTGTTGGAGTCCCAGCTCTGCTGTGGGACCCTGAGCACCCGCTTACCTGCTGGTGCTCCCTAGAACAGGAATGCTACCTCCCCTGAGCACAACTGCGATATGTATGTAAAAGCACTTTGCAAACTGGAAAGTCTACTAAAATCATTGGCTGTTATCATTATTTTCTTATTAAGAGTGTGAAGATTACCCACAGATAAAGCAGACCATCTTCAGGACCATCTTGGATCCAAATGGATCTTAACCTTGAGATGTCCTGGGGCCCCCTCCTTGGACCACATTGGGCTGAAATAAACCTATTCTCCGATATGCCAGGCAGACCCCCTTTTTAAGAGCTTCCCACCTTTGAGCATTGGATCTTGTACCTGGTACTTTTATAGCATGGTGTACTGACATGTCTCAGACCAGTGTCCAGAGTAGTTTCATGCCCACAGGTGAGAGTTAACGTGAAGCTAGCTGCTAACACTTCATCAATTACTTTAGTTTCTTGCAATTTTATATCGTATTTCCTTCTAATCTAATATATCACTTCAGGACACAGTGTCATTCTAGAATTTCTGAAATATTACAGAAAAGATCCTTCACTTCTTTGGTACCTGTCAATGACTATTATTATTTAAAACAGGTTGATTTCCAAAAGTTTGCTTGAAGTCAACTGTTTTTCCCAAGATGAAAATTTTCTTTTATAAAAACAATATACATGTTGGTTAGGTTTCCAGGGAAATTTACAAAATCTAATACAACCCTAAAAAAGAATGGGACACTACAGCTTTACCCGACCCTGTCCAAAGCAAGTGAAAGTGTTTCCCCTGCTAGCTTTCTCAGAAGCAGAGAGAAGGTTCTTTCTCAGAAACACACATCTCATTTCCTCCAATTGAGTCATATGTCCAATTTCTAAACACTTTCTCTGGGATGGGATGTGGCCATTGACTTCAGCCAATTGGGGGTGGGGGTGATGTGAGGTCTCCCTGAAACTCCTGGACTGAAAGGTGGAAGGACAAATACCTGCATAAAAAAGAAAAAGGAAGTGAGGATGCTGGGCCCCCAAATACAGCATCCTATTCACTACACATGTGCTATAGGAAGAAGCAAGAGAAAGGAGAGTTTTCTCTCTGGCTCCTTGTACAAGGCCAGCCTGTAAACCTCCGACTTCACCTATCCTCACTAGATGGCTCTTTTCAGCACACCCAGGCTTTCACTGAGGCCAAAGCAGTCCGTATCAAAAGAAGACTAGTGCAGAATAACCCCTTCAATTCCCCTGAGTTCTTCATGCCATCCATTCCTCTCTTCTATGCCCCCAAACCTCATTGGTGGTGCTGATCTCAGTTAACTAGTAAGAAGAAGCGATACAGACCGGCACACTAAAGGTAGTAAGTCCCTAACTCAGATATTTGTATTTTGAAAGTAGATGACAATTTCTACCCCCAACATCCCAATAAATGACAGACTGGTGAAATTTCAGGTTGGATAAACATAGAGAGATAATAAAGGAAGGATGAAATAGAAGCAGAGATGACAAGCAAACCAGCTGTGTCTGTCTGGGTCTTGCTGTGCCTGGATCTGGCTATGTCTAGGTGTCTTCCTCTGGATACACTTTCCTTACTACTCATTCTATTTATGCAACAACCTTCTCTTCCCCCAATGCTGAGTGCACAGACATTCTAAAAGCTCTTAGGGGACACCTACGAAAATGCACGTCAATGGCAGCAGGGGGAAGGTACAGGGTAGGGGACTATCATATTTTGATGTAAGTTATGAACTCCTTCCACATTCATCCATCAAGTAAAGGTCACTGTATGGAGTTATAGATGAATTACTAGATAGGCATATGACAAATGATAGATACTAACACACTATATTCCATTAGCTATAAGTCATCATCTATTGTAAGAAGCACTACTATTTTATATAACACTAAGAAAGGAAAAAAACACTGCCAATTATAAGAGCCAGCAGTGTTAAAAATGAAAAAAAAATGTGCATTTTAGAATTGATGGAATACAGTATACACATTCTTTCTAAAATTAGATTATTTTCTAACGAATTTAACTGTGGTTTGAAATAAGTAGGTGGGAGTAATCGTATGTCAAGAAGGTGTCAAAGGAATCTCTCATTGCAGTTCAGGAGTAGCCTTTCAGATGAAGATTTGAGGAGTTAGTTTTTCTTTTTTACTAAAAATCCAAGCAGATTTTCCCATTCCTGGGCCTTTTAAACTATTCATTCAAAAATCTGTTAATGGTATATGAGCTTATGCTGTATACAAGTTACTGTGCTAGGTTCTGTACAGAGTACAAAGAAATATAAAATATGGTAATAACTCTTAAGATGTTGTTTATAACTTAGTTGAGAAGAGAAATCATATACAATAAAAATAAAAAATTAACAAAATGAGGAAGCCATCATATTATGTTCCAAATGATTCTGGAACGATCACTATGGCCTGACCCCATAGGGGAGACTTTGGACTTGAACTGGATCTTGAGGAATGGGTAAAATCTGGACAGTGGTGTTGGGGGTTCTGTGCTCCACTAGCAGGGGAAAGAGCAAAGTACTCTGGTGTGAAAATTCATCTCAGACCTCCTAGAGGCAGCTGGCTGCTTATCCACTCCTTCATAACCTCTGTGAGGAAAAGCAGCGAGAATCAAAGGGACAGTGAGTACACTGGTTTAGTTTCCTCTGCTTTCACCAGATTGCTTCTCTCTGTGATCTTTTGGCTAGTGAATCTAAATGGGGTTCCTCTAGTTCAATTCTTAGCCATGCATCTTGATTGAATTGAATTCCCTCTGTGTCCCAACTGCCAATATCATATGACCTCCTGGTAGAGTTATACGGTGAGATTGGAAACTACCAGATGATATTGTGAGAGCATTTGCTCAAGGAGCCAGGACTATTAAAACCTCACCCTTGATCACAATTCCCTCCAAGTCTCTGAGGGACAATGATTAGCAAATCAAGGGCTAAGGGATGTTCATTTTGCCTATGGCTTTGACTGAAATCCCAGTGCAGAACTCCAGTAGGTTGGGCTCGGTCCTGGCAAAGACTCATTTGTCCAGGACTGTAGCCACTTTTCTCTGCCCAAACCTAATTTCAGATTATACTGCTCCACAAAGAAAGGCCAAATATATCCAGTCCTGACAGATAAGAACTGGAACAGAGAGTTCTCATTCGCTAGTAAAAGTTTATGCTTATCTTTAAGCTCAAGCCATCTGAAAATGTTGCCTTATCCACTGGGCCAGCAGGTTTCCTCCTTGACCACGGAGTCAAGGGAACAAAGACAGCTCTCCCCTAGAGAGTCACAGGAGTGACTCTCATTGCTGACCCCAAAATTAAACTACGTTGGGCTGGCAAAGGAATAAAACCTAACTCACATAAGATTCTCTTTCTAATGAATGTCATTTATTGAAAAAAATAAATGATATGAAAATCTAGGCACTACAAAGACCTGGAAAAGAGGTAAAATTTTCTTGAATTCTTATATATTTAAACAATCAGAATGTTTCAGATTAAAATAAAAGAAAAAAATATTTTCTTCAAAAGAAAGTTGGGGAGGGGAACAATGGAGACCCCCTGAAATATCAGAATTATTACAGCAGCTCTGTACTTGCTTGTCCTTTGGGTCATCCAAATATGGACAACTGAGTCAGCTCCGGGCTTGAAATGGCAACTCTACCCTTCTTACCTTTGCTTTCACTTAGAGCCCTCGGCTACCACCATCATGACTCAGCATCTTTGGCTTTGTCTAAAATGTTAAATAGTAAAAGATCCCAGAGAGTTCTTGACCTACTCTTTGTTTTAAATCAATCAACCAATTCCTGAAAATAAGCCTACGAGTCATGTCATTCTATGGTAACAACAAACTATCAGTCATTGGTATAAAAAAAAAGAAGGGATTCTAGCCAAAGTTTTACCTTCTTACTACATTAAAAAAAAAAAAAAAAAAGAGCCAGTGAGACTGCCATTTGTCCACCCACTGTATAGTTCCAAGCTCTACCCACTGAAAAATGAGCCAAGTCTCCAGCCTAGAATGTGATTAACTGATCAGCCCACCTTGAGGATTCGGAGAGGGAGCTGAGGTAGAGGTTAGAGGCCTAAGCGTCTTTCTTCCTTTCGAAGGCCAAATGTTAATCTAAAAGGGTGGAGCTCAGCAAATAATGTTCAACCTCACTTCTTCTCTGAGCCCCCACTTATGCCCCATTTCCCGTTATATGTACTCTGACTTCTGCCCACCCACCCATCTCCCATTACTGCTCATTCCCTGCTTCTCCCAGCTCCTCAGGCTGATGGTTCCTGCCAAACATGTCGGCTGTGGTCAGGTCAGAGGATCATGAAAAATATAGATACGTGTATATTGGCCTTACGAGTACAATACACACACACACACACATACACACATCTACACACACACACACACATACATATACACACATATGATTTTTTTTTTTGTTTTTAATATTAGAATGCTTCTTTTCAGAAGCAAATTCCTGGCTCTCCTTCCTAGCATTTCCTGTTTGAGTTTACAGTGGATGTTGTTATAGTCAGATGCTGTAAATAATAGTCTCCAACTAAATGACACCTGCTGGAAAGTTACTCCTTTATAGGTTTCAGAAGGCAGAATTGGAGTGGGGGGAATGATGAAAGATGTGAGCTCTTCAAACATCACTCTATTGATTTATGTATGAAAAAAATATGGAATCTGTCAAGGAAAACAGCACTATGTTAAATGTAAAATGTAATACCAACTGTAGTGGCCACTGCTGCCAATACATATATTTCAGGAAGTCAATTTACTTTTAAATGGAATTTTAACATTGGTGAAAGTAGTCACACTGAATCTCTTATTTATATGAAAACTATCTTCAGCAGAGAGGAAAAATGCACACTCTCTCATAGTTTGCAGACAGGAAGCTAAGTAAACTTCAGGAGGCATGTTTGTTTTCTCATTTATTTATATCTAGACGAGGTGAGCAACGATAGGGAAGGACGCGGGAGGGGGCAGGGAAGTAGGAAGGTCCACATTATAGGCCTGCCAGCTTTCCAGTTCCTGGCGATCCATGACTGGTGCTTTTGGCTACAGCTTATTTCTCCAACATGGTGAGAGTAGCCCCCTCTTTCAGGACTTTGGGAGCTCCCTTCATCAAGAGAGAAGGAAGAAGGTGCTGACTACAAAGAGCCATATCACCTTATTGAAAGCTTACACAAAATGGAAGCCCCATTTTCTAATTCAGTTCTGAATTAGAGCTGTATGCTAGTGGGCCTGTTGCTTATCCTCTCTGGGCTGTCTCTCCATCGGTAAAGTGAAGATGGCAATGCTCACCTTTTGGTATTTCATGAGAACTAAATGAGAGGACACATGTACAAGTGGCATAGGGCCTAGCTAGTCAACAAAATATAACTACTACCCTTCCTCTCTTCTCCTTTCCCTGGTGAAGTGAAGACTTATGTCTTGCTTGAAGTCCAAGAGAAAGGTGGATAAGGCCAACCCATATTTCCGATTCACAGGCATAGCCAAGGAAGCCTCTCCTTTCCTCACAGGCAGGAGCCTAAGAGGATCTGAGACTGGTTAGTGCTAATGACTAAGGTGAATTGGTTAAACCTGCACATTCAATTAGGCTCTGGTTTGTTTTGACTCAGCGGTGCTTGTTGTAAGAGGTTAAATAAAGTGTATGAATAGTAAGCCAGAAATTCCCCGTGGCCGGGTTGAAGATTACCTCAGCAAGTAGCAATTCTGATGAGTGTACGTTTTAAGCACAGGGAAGGGATCCTCTCTTTAGGCAGAAACAGCAAGTCCTGTCTCTCCCCAGCTTGTGGAGCAGGGAGTTGCCCTGCGTGGAGGTCACAGAGTAACCTCTTCAAGAACAATAGACTCCCAGGATCAGGATCGTGGGCTGGCCATGAGGGAATTCAGGGTCATCACTCCAGCTCCCATCTGATAACTGATCCTCGGCATCCTGTAGGACCTCTGGTGACCATCGGCGAGTGTTCCTGTGTTTGTGTGATACATAGGCCTGTGTGCAGGCCGTAGGACTGGGGACTCACAGAAGAAAGTCTTTCTCTCTGATCACCCATCTTGGCTACTTGACTCTTTTAGAAATGACCTGAAGAAAGAGTTTTATTAATATTATAATGTACAAGGTAATCCATGTGAGTTAACAAGAATCCAAGAGCCCATTTTGTTTCTACTTAGAATCTGAAAATAAATTCTCCACTGTGAAGTCCATATCATTTAACCATCAAATTATGTAGCCTGTCCACATTAGTTCCATATTGTGGTGCCTTTAATATAAATGTCAATATAGAATGACTTACCTGCTTTTAGTCTGATATCATGATACGTGCTTTTGGAAAGATTATAAAGAAATCACTTAAGTACCACAGATCTCCCCCCAGTCCCTGCCACATTGTCCACATAGGCTTTGGGGAGACATACATAAGAGCACAACAAAAATGGACCCCTAACTCCATCATCCCCAAAGAGCTTTTGACACATTTATAATTGTGGCCTCTCTGTCTCTGTCTCTGTCTCTGTCTCTCTCTCTGTGTCTCTCTGTCTGTCTCTCCCCCCACCCCGCATCCCTCTCTCTCTTTCCACAAAACAGACCCCAAATAATCCCTTTCAGATATTAGTATCACTGATACTAATACTATCAGTATCACAGAATTATAGGGTCAAATCTATCTGTGGGTTACTTTCTTCTTTTTTAAGACTGCAGGTGCCTCAGTATATATTGTATTATAAGCTGATTAATTTCCTCCATTTTGGCTGTAAAACACATTTAATTCAACTTGTTTTGGATTTCAAAGCTCAGTGTTTCTGGATGGGCAAGCACTGAGTTTTCAAAACAAACTTCTTACAGGCTATTATTTCCTGTCTGTAATCATAGTGAAATAAAGAGTACATTAATGCCACGCCCACTCCAACCCTGTTTTCTTTCTGCTCCTACCAAATCCAGAGCTTGTGGCTGGAACTACAAGACTGAGACTCAAAGTTTAAACTGATAAAGACCCAGAAATATGCTTGGTGCTGTCATTGCTTATGTGTGTCCTTCATCTGCATCCATACTTCTCAAGTCAGGAGAGGCATTCCTCTGTTGCAGGCCTCCCAGCAGATTCCTCCCTCCTTGAGTAGCATGTGGTCTGTATCTCCCAGCTCTGCGCCTATTATTTGAATGAAATAGGATAAGCAACTTAATCTTTCTCAGCCTCAGTTTTCTCATCTCTAAAATGGTAATATAACTGTACCTACCTCATAGGGTTGTTATGGGAATTAAATGAGGAATCCATGGAACATGTCTAACATCACGCCAGGCATTCTCCCATCATTATCCCTCTAAGGTTCCTCCTTCAATGAAACAAATGGTACTTATATCTGCATTCTTGCCTCCCATTGCTTCCCACTCCAGTCCTCTCTGGCCTCTAGCAGCCAACATGGCTACTCTAACTCCTTCAGTCTCTTATTGGTATTTCCTACAGGGGCATGGAGCCATTATTTGAAGACTCCCACCCACTTCTCACCCATGAGGAGTCTGGCTGGCCTTTAAGGAATTCATAATCGGCCAGCTCAGAGCCCTTGACTGTTTCTCCCCCATTCCCAGCCCATATTTCAGGCTCCTTTATATGACATCCAGCTGCTCAGGAAGTCTCCCCAGGTTCTGCTTCCTGCCGTCCACTCAACCTTCTTGCTCCTGTTAGTCTGGGAATCCTAGGCCACACACACTATTACCTGTCTGGGCATCTCTCTCTCTGCCCAGTCTGCCTGTGGGGCTTCTAGTCTTGTTTCACCTCTGGCCGCTGCTTGTAGCACACCCTTGGATCCTGGAAGACATCACCCTTGCTTCCTCAGCCAGCCCAGATTCCCAAATCCTAACTCAACCCCACGGTCCCAGGATCCTACTTATCCAGTGAGGGTGGGGAGGGCTTAGACTACAAGAGTGGATATTATTACCGTTCTGACTTTACAGATGAGGCAATTTCTGCTTGAAGAGGCTGTGAGGTTTTCCTGAGTTCCCACAGGAGCTGGCAGAGCGGGTCCTCTCACCCTGGATACAATCTGAGCATTAAATAGTGTAAAGGTCATTCACATCTCCCCAAACTACTATTTGCTGTGCTGTGCTAGCCACTGTATGTAGTGTTGATGACTCAGAACTAAAGCAGGGAAGTGACTTAATTACAACCCATTGGAATAAGGAAGAGACAGAAGCACAGAATGCTGCAAGAGAGAGGATAATTAATTAAGCCTAGGGAAACTGTAAAGGAGAATTAGAAGAAGATAAGATTTGAACTGAATCTTTTTTTTAAAAAAGATGAGGTTTGAATTGAATTGAATCTCCTTAAAATTAAATATTTAAAAAATATATAAAAGTATCATTGAGATATAATTCACATGCCATAAAATCTGTAATTTTAAAGTGTATAACTCAGTGTTTTAAGTATATTCACAAAGTTGAATAACTATCACCACTATCTAGTGCTAGAACAATTTCATCACCCCCAAAAGAAATGCTTACTCCTGAACTGTCACTCTCACTCTCCATTCTGCATGCCCTTCAACAGCTAATCTATTTGTGTTCCTATGTCTCTGCCTATTCTGGACATTCCATATAAATGTAATCCTAAAGTATCTGGCTTTCACTTAGCATAATGTTTTCAAGATTCATGCATGTTGTAGCATGTATCAGTACTTTATGCCTTTTATCCATTGTATGGATATATCACATTTTGTTTATTCATTATTCAGTAGATGGACATTTGGATTATTTATACTTTTTGAGTATTATTAATAATATTGCTATGAACATTGGTGTTTCTGTGTGGATATATATTTTCAAATCACCTGAGAGTGGAATTTTTGAGTCATATGATAACACTATATTGAACTCTTTGAGGACCAACTCAATTGTTTTCCACTGTGGTTGCCACATTTTACATTTCCAGCAGTAGTGTATATTGCAATAGTTCCACATCTTTGCTGACACTTGTCATTGTCTTTTTTTTTTTTAAATTATAGCCATCCTAGTGGGTATGAAATGATACCTCGTTGTGATTTTGATTTGCATTTCCCTAGTGACTAACGATGTTTAGCATCTTTTCATGTGCTTATTTGCCATTTTATATCTTCATGAAAATGTTTGTTCAAATCCTTAGCCCATTTTAAATTCAGGTTGTCTTTTTATGTTTGTGGGGTTTTTTAAATACATACAAGTCCTTTATTAGATATATAATTTACAAATATTTTGTCTCATTCTTTGGATTATCTTTTCACTTTCTTGATGGTATTATTTGAAGCTAAAAGTCTTTAATTTTGATAATGTCCAATTTACCCATATTTTCTTTTATTGCTTACATGTCTATTAAACCATTTCCTAATGCAAAGTCACAATGGTATATGCCTATGTATTCTTCTAAGAGTCATATAATTTTAACTGTTAAATTTAGGTCAATGATTCTTTTTTAATTAAATTTTGTATATGGTGTGAGATGGTGATCCAAGTTCATCCTTTTGCATTCTTCTGAACCTTGTAAAACATCAACTGGCCATGGATATGTGGGTTTATTTTTGGACCCTCAGTTCTATTCCATTTAGCAATATATATATATATATATATATATATATATATATATATATATATATATATATATCTCCTGTACCAGTAGCTTATGTCTTGATAACTGTAACTTTGTAATAAATTTGAAATTGAAAAGTGTGATTCCTCCAACTTTTTCAGGATTGTTTTGGTAATTCTGCGTTCCTTGCATTTCCATATAAATTTTGGATTAGTTTGTCAATTTCTGGAGAAAGGCTTTTGGAATTTTGATTGGGACTGCTTGAATCTGTAGGTCATTTTGGAGAGTATTGCCATCTTCTCAGTATTAAGTTTTCTAATTCATAAATGGCTTGTCTTTCTATATATTCAGGGATTCTTAAATTTTAAATAATATCTTTTAGTGTTCAGTGTATGTACAAGTCTTGCACTTTTTTAGTTAAATGTATTCTTTTTGTTGCTATGGTAAATTAGAATGTTTTCTTAATCTCACTTCCAAATTTCTCATTGTTAGTGTCTACAAATAGAGTTGATTTCTGTGTCTTGGTCTTATATCCTGCAATCTTGTTGAATGTATTTATTAGTATTAATAGGTTTCTTGTGGGTTCTTTAGGATTTTCTACATACAAGATTATATCATCAGTGAATAAAGATAATTTTACTTCTTCCTCTCCGATATTGATGCTTATTTCTTTTTCTCACCTACTTTCCCTGTTTAGAACCTCAAGTAGAATGTAGAATAGAAGGAATCAGAATGGACAACCATGTCTTTCTTATTCCTAATCTTGGGGGGGAAGCAGTCAACATAATCATCATGATGATGATTTCAAAATTATGTTAGCTATTGGTTTTATCAGGTTAAGGAAGTTCTTGCATATTCTTAATTGAAGTTTTTGACATGAAAAGGTGTTGGATTTTGTAAAATGCTTCTTCTGAATCTATTGAAATAATCATGTATGTTATTGTCCTTTTTTCTATTATAATCAATATGGTGCACTATACTGATGATTTTTGTATATTGCACCAACCTGCATTCCTAGAATAAATTCCACTTGGTCATGTTGCATAATCCTTTTTACATGTTGCTAGATTAGATCTGCTAATATTTTGTTGGATAGTTTTGCATCTATACTCACTTAAAACAGCCTATCTCAGAACAATACCAACTTAATTTCAATAGTATTCAAAATTTGCTCCAATATAGCTCCATTCCTTTCCCCACCACTTTTATTATTGTCATGCACAGATTACATCTTTATTCCTTATAAGCCCATTCAGTTTTATAATTATTGCTTTAGGTAGGTGTCTTTTATATCAGATAGGAGAAAAAAGACTTACAAACAAAAATACATTTATATTGTCTTTTATCTTTAACGATACATTTATCTTTACCAGTATTTTTTTGTTTCTTTGTATAGATTTAAGTTTCTTTCTAGTGTTCTTTTATTTCAGCCCAAAGCATTCCTTTTAGTATTCTTTCTCTCATGACAAATTCTCTTCTTTTGTTTTGTGGGGACTGTCTTAATTTCTTATTTGTTTTAAAAGGATAGTTTTGCTGGATATAGAATTCTTGGTTAAAGCTTTTTTTTTCCTTTTAGTACTTGAGTATATTATTCCATTGACTTTTGGTCTCCATGGTTTCTGATGAGAAGTCAGTTTTTAAACTTGAAAGCTTATGTATGCCATGAATCACTTCTCACTTGTAGCATTTAAAATTATCTCTTTATTTTTTTACAATTGTAAAATATGCACAACACAAAGCTTATCATTTTAACCATTTTTAAGTGTATAATTCTGTGGCATTAAGCACATTCACCTTGTTGTGTAACTATCACCACCATACATCTCCAGAACTTTTTCATCATTCTAAACTGAAACTCTGTACCCATTAAATAATAATTCCCACTTTCCACATTTCCCTAGCCCCTGAAACCACCAATCTACTTTCTGTCTCTGTAAATTTGACTTTTCTACGTATTTCATATAAGTGGAATCACACAATATTTGTCATTTTTTTGTCTGGCTTATTTCATTTACCATAATGTCATCAAGGTTCATCCATGTTGTAGTATGTGTTAGAATTGTATTCCTTTTAAAGCTAAATAATTATTCACTGTGTGTATACCACACTTTGTTCATCCATCCATCCATCCATCCATCCATCCATCCATCCATCCATCCATGGACATTTGAGTTATTTCCACCTCTTGGTGGAATAGTGCTGATATGAACATTGGTGTCCTACCTTGGCTTTTGACAATCTGACTATGATTTGATCAAGGGTGGATCTCTTTGGGTTTATCCTACTGGGTATCATTAAAATTCTTCAATGTGTGGATTAGTGTTTTTCCTCAAATTTGGGAAGTTTCCAGTTATTATTTCTTCAAATATTCTTTCTGCCCCTTTTCTGTCCTCTCCTTCTAGGGTCCTATTATGTATATATTGGTACACTTGATGGTGTACTACAAGTCTTTGAGACTGTTTCTTTTTCTTAATTCTTTTTTCTTCCTGTTTATCAGACTAGTAATCTCAATTGACTTGTCTTCAAGTCCATTGATTTTTTTCCCCAGTTCAATTCTAAAGTTGAATGCAATGGTGGATGTTTTCCATTTCAGTTATTTTACTTTTCAACTCCAGAATTTCTATTTGGTTCATTCTTATAATTTCTTCCTCTTTATTAATATTCTGTATTTGGTGAGACATCATTCTCAAAAAATTATTTAGTTATTTAAACATTGTTTCTTTGGGTTTTTTTAACTGATTTATAGCAGCTGATTTAAAGTCTTTTTCTAGTAAGTCTGTTGTCAGGGCCTCCTCAGGGAAAGTTTGTATTGACTGCTCTTTTTCTTTTCTTTTTTTTTCTTTTTTTTTTACCTTTTTATGGGTCATATCTTCCTATTTCTTTGTTTGTCTCATTTTTGTTGTAGTTGTTGAAAAGTACACATTTTCAAAAATGTCACGTGGAAACTCTGGAAATCAGATTCCTCTTCCTCCCCAGGTTTTGTTGTTGCCTCTGGTATGTGTTTGTTTGCTTAGTGACTGTGGGGACAGAGTCCCAGAGAGCAGTTTCCAACTTTCGGCCTTATGTGGAAAGGTGCTGGCTTGGTTATTAGATGGCCATCAGCTGTAATCAGATGGCCATCCACTGTGACTGGGTGGCCATCAGCTGTTACCAGTTAGCAATTAGCCACTAATATAACTGCTGTGGCTATGCTAAGGGTTTGGTTGGTTGGTTGGTTGGTCGGGAGAGAAGCAGATGGCAGATGGTGGATTGTGTGGATCCTGCTTCTTGTATCTCCAATCCAACTGTCAGCAAGAATATAGTGGTATGAACCCTCTATCCATGGCTTTGTTGTTGTTCCTTTTTGGCCTCGCCATATCCTGCATTCTTGTGCAGGGAGTGGAAGGAGAGTCCCTACATTACACATGACGCAGCAAGCAGGGTTCTACCGGTTAGGTAACAGAGTCATCTGTCCCTGGGCAGGAGGGGAGCTGAGACCCTGCATTACAGTGATTTTCATGGACTAATTGTGTAAAGTCTATACTCTTTGTTATGTGTGGTCACTGAATTCTCTGCTTGGTTAGCTTACTGTACAGCTAATGATTAGAGATTTCCTTGAATGCCTTGAACCAATATGTTCCCACAGCTTTCGCTGAGGAACTCTGTAAATGTTGAGACATTCCTTCAATGATAAAGTTTACAACTATGTCTTAGCTTTTACTTCCTGCTCCTCTGGAGCCTCAAGGTCAACCAGAAGTGAGGGTTTAGGGTCTTCTATCTTGTCAAGGTAGGCACACAGCCTTGCACATATGCAATGCCTTTTAGAAAAGACAAATGCTGGAATATGCTGGAACTTTTCAAAAGCCACCACACTTCTCCCATAACCAGTTTTACTTTTTAAACTTCTTGTCAGCTTCTTGTTAGCCCCAGCTGCTAAAACTGCCACAGGAAGCTACAATGTTAAACAAGTGCTGCTGATTGTTTTCAGCAAATTACCTAGAGGTATTGCTATTGATACAGGTATAATTCTGAGTTAGGTGAAATTATCTCAAGTCCTAAGAATGGAGCTTTTCAGTGACTGGCCAGATAGGTCAAACAGCAACAATTCTCTAAGGATGGAGCTTTGGAGGAGCTTCAAATCCATTCTGCCTCCTCAAGTGGCTGTTAGACTGCTATATTTTTAGCTGTCATAATTATGAGGCTGTTGGGTTTCAAGATTAACATGGAGCTGATGAGAGGGAGATGGGATTATGGCAAGTAAAAATGCTACAAATCTTGTTCTTTCCAAGATTCAGCTTTCTTGACTAAACCCTCCTTGGACTGTTGCAAACCTCTAGTCAATTTAAAAATTTTTGATAAAGTTGAGTTTGACAGTTCTTGCTATTGTTCTCATTGCTTTTATGGAGGAGTGGATTTACAGAAGTCCTTACTCCACTGTCCTGGAAAATTGAATCTTTCAATACAAGTAAAAGTCAAGCATATAGAAAAGGTAGTGAAGAGTGTTTTAGGAATTGGAGATAGCAGCATAGAAGCCAAAAGCATAAGATAGCATGGGTCATAAAGGGTAGCTTGGTGAGGTTGGAAACAAAAGTTTCCCTTGGGAAGCATTGGAAAGATGAGAATGAGGATTTATGCAGTGAGCAAACTATAAGTAGCTTATATCCAGATTATTTACCTCTGGCTTTTAAATTTTAGGGTTTTATACCATAATAGGGAAAAACTGTGGTTATGAGATAATTATTCTCTTTGTTAGCTATGTATCTCTGGTTGCGTGACTGCTCCCCACTTCTTGGTATTTGTACATCACAACCTGCCACCAGCCCTCTCTTGCCTCCTCCCCAGGAAGAAGAGAGTACCCTATAGACCTGGGCCACACAGTCCTGTGCTGACCACTGAAAGGAATATGATCCTTAGCCCTTGCCTCAGGATGCCATTTCTAACTGAAACCAGTGTGGGATTTCTCAAGGTAAACAAAAAGATGTTGTATTAAGTACATTGATGGAAGCAATATGATTAAAAACAGAAAGAGTCATCGGGCAGTGTTTGAGGACTAGAATAAGCTGAATTCTACAGCATACCTTTCCTTCTCCTTTTATTTTCTCCCCACCAGTTCTGAAAACCTTCTTAATTTGACAGCGTGACCTCTCTGCTTTGGCTCTTCACCCGCCAGCACCAAGCAGTCCAAATGCACAGATTTATGACAAGCTGCATTTTATCTGTGAAGTGTAAGCTGTGAAGAGGACATTGGTGGGGGCGGGGATCAAATCTGGCTCAAATCTGTCTGATCCACCACTGTGAGCAAGTTACTACCTACTCTCCTATCTGGTATCTCAGCTCCTTCTCTTGTCAGATGGCCACAATGATCTCGGCCTCTTTCTGACCTAATACAGACTTTAGAAAAGCAACTTGGGATCAGAAAGCTTTAAGCTCTTTGACAAAGCATTCCCGCTTAAAGACAGGACTGTCTCCTCATCCTTCCAAGGACGATTTCTGGCTTAAGATTTATGAATATCATGAATTCTAGCTCTGCACTCTGCAGGTCTGTCCTGACCATCCAGAGGGGAGGGAATGCTTATGATCACAGTGGCTTCAGTCCAGATGAGGGATGAGGCAGCTGTGGCAAATAGTAGGAAAGGACAGAGATGGGGAGAGTGAACACAGCACTGCTGTCCCCGTCAGATACCGTCACTTATCCTAAACAGACCAGGCTTGCATTCTAGAACTAGACTCAGCCCTTAGAACCATATGAGAGGTGTGCATTCTCCTTTTATTTTTTCCATTAAAAAAGCAGTATTTAAAAACAAAATTTTTACTTAAATGTTGCTTAATTGTGTTGGAAGTAAGATTTCTACAGGAAATTCTCATTAGCCCTGCTACTACGAGCTATCAGCACTATTGTGCAGAGATCTAAGAGCAGGCCTGCATTTTATGTGGTGCATGGGTAGTCATATGGGAGAGAGCTTCGAGGGGACCGTGACCCAAGGCAAGGGACATCAGTTAGGATGGTGCTGGTTCACCTAGGCTGTGAGCATAGGCTGGAGAGGAAGCAGCAAACTCCAAAATATTTAGGACGTTTACTTGACTGATTCCATGATTTCTGGAGTTGGGACAAAGTGGGAGAAGGTAGAACCATGGCCCCTGGGTTTTGGTTTGAGTAGCTGGATGTTGGTTCCATTCACTGAGATGGTGAAGAAGCCTGAAGAGAAAGATGATCTTGGTTTAGGATATGTTGAAGCTGGTATTTCTGGGATATTGAAGTAACTAGGTTCCACAAGCAGATGGTTATATATGGAATCAAAGGGTGTTTGTATTCTTTTGCTTTTTTTTTTAAATACTCATTATAACAGCTAATCTTTGTAGAGCTAATTCTGTGGGCCAGCCACCCTTCTAAGCACTTCATACATATTAATTTGGGTGGTCCTCAAAGGAAGATACAGAATGTACTATCATGTTGAGAGGCTGAGAAGAAGAATTGAAGATCTGAATATCAGTGGATCATGAGTGGGGCAGGGTCGACAAGGAGGTAAAACATAGAAGCACAGATAGAGCGGGGTGGCAAGGAGAACTGTCTGCTGAGACTTAAGAGAAGAAAGATGTCACTGTGTTTACACTTGTGGGGATATGCCTGATGGTTGGCATGTCCTTTGAAAAGAGAGACAATGAGTTGGTTGGGGCTGGGCAGCGAGCTTGAGGACAGTTTCAAAGTGTGGAACAGCCACTGAGGGGCAGAGAGGGAGATACTGAACAGGGGACCATGTGTGTGCAGTGGCTCCGCTCTGTGGCAGCCTGGGGGTGGAGGAGAAGGGAGATGGCTGGGTGTCTAGTGCAAATCCACTTCCCACTTTCTTTACTAATAGAGTCCCATTCTATTTAGAGAGGCAATGGGACAAGTCAAAACACATTTATCAGCCTTCTTTGTATCCAAGGGTGGCCTGTGAGCAGCCAATGAGATGTAAGCCAAAGTCCGTAGGTGGTCCTTCCAGGAAAGTTTTATTTTTATCTGTTTGTTTGTGGGTGCATTCACCTGGCACATGCCCTTAGCCCTTTATCCCTTTTCCTTGCTGGAATGCAGACATAATGCTTGAAGTAGAGCAGCCATGTTGTGACCACAAGGCAGCCAACATGAGGACAAAAGTCACAAGCTAATAATGACTGAATGAGGAGAAAGGAAGAGCCTGTTGTGATGTACACATCAGCCCTGCGGATTTCTTTTATGGGAGAAAAAGTAAAACCTCTGTTTGATTAAACCACTGATGTCAGGTTCTATCACATACAGCTAAATGCAGTCTCACATGGTTCACTGGTACATAAGAGTCAGCATGTTCAGTGTGTGAAGACCCAGACGCCATGGGAAGATAGGCATTTAGACCTGGACATTGATTTCTGCTGTGAGTTGTGACAGATGGGACAAGGCCCAGGATGGGTGGAGAAGAGACACAGTCATTGAGAAGTCATGGAATCCAGAACCCACACCCAGCAGGGTTACTTTCTCAGGGATGCCTAAGATAGTTCACTTAAGATCAAAGCCATCCCGCCCCTCCTTTCACAACTTGGTGGGTTTGTAATAACTTCATCTCAGTCCCAGAGGGTGTTATTTGGCCCTGCTCTTAGACTTCTCTTCTTTTCCCCTCAGAAATAATTCCTGTAGCAAAGGCGTTAATGGATACTTTTCTGAAACCAGTAAGGCTCTATCCTTCAGTAATATTTCCTGCAGGACTACAAATTTGAGCCAGTCTCCACAATATATCACCTGGTCATAAATCAGTATACCTTTTTTTCCAAAGAAAATGTCACTTCCAGGACAGATATCCAGGACAGATATCCACGTTTGGTTCTTCACAAATGACGAATGGCCCCGTACTAAGACAGCTATTATGTAAACGGAATCAGGTCTTCATGCACAACAGAGCAAGGGATTAGAGAGACGTGACTGAGTGCCCAACCACGCCAGCCCCTACTCATCAAGCCCTCCGCTGGAGACCTCCCCTGTGCCCCACTTTGACTGAACTGCCCCTCCCCTGTGTGCGCTTCTCCTTGTTGCTCCCAGGGCATTATGAAGAGGCTAACTGTGACCCAAACAATTATGTCCTGACAGCAGCTCCCTGTGTTTTGTTCCGGTTGCAGGGTCTCTACGGCAGACTCAAGAATCTTCCCAAATCTCTCTTCAGACCCATTAGCTGGCGAGTGGTAAATCTCCAAGCCATATGACTGGATGATTTGTTACCCCAGAAATGTTTCATTTTAATTCTTCAAGAAATTGCTCAGGGTAATTCTTGGGGAAAAAGAAAACAAAATTAAAAACTATAGTTAAATCTTTTCATTGAAAACCACTTGCTGTTAAAACCACTTGCTGTTAAAATCGTCTACTACATTTTTTTTTTTCCCAGAATGCTTGACTGATTACACGCACCCTTCTGTAGAAATATTGATGGATTCTCAGGCTGTGTTGGTTCCCCAAGCACACATAACACATAATCCTTGGCAAAATTACTAAAGGAATCATTTATATGGGCTGGAAGACCGCAGTTCTCTTGGAGAATTGCATTATTTCTTATCTAAACGACACTGCTGTCACTGTCACAGTGGGCCTGCAGCACGGCTCCCTGGAGAACTCCCACCATGAACCTGCCTGCGATTCTAGCAGCCGCTGCTTCCTGAGATGGGCTGTGCTTCAGGGGCTACATAGAGGGCAGGCACCGTGGTTGCTCCCTCCCCTCCAGAGAGTGCTTCTGCTCTGCCCCAGGGGACACTGAGGCCACATGGGCTCCAATATGACACTCTGAGCAATAGAGAAATGGCTCAGAGTGTGGGTTCAGGGCTAGTGCAGGCCCGGCCTTGGCTAATGTAGTTAGCATTTATCTAAGCCTGACATCCATCGGCATCTAGAATGTTGTTACCTACGTCATTTGATTCATATGAGGGTGAAATCAGACCAACAGCTACAGAACCAAGAATATTTGTAAGCTGTCCATAAAGTGTCATTGTCATTCTAGCACCTTGATGATAATGTTCCCTGATGATAATGTTTCCTGTGAGGCCTAGGCGGTTTTGGTCCTGAACCAAACTGGAAAACCATATCGTTCCTAAAATGCACCTAACACTTGGCTTATTTGAAAAACAGTATTCTCATTGTATATCTGGAGCAGGCAAGGGAAAGAGAGAGAAGGGGATTTCTATTAGATTTATAATGCAAACAATAAAAAGCAAACCTCAACTAACTATTCCTGACTCCGGATTGAATGTGCAGGAGACAGGGGTTCACAGGAAGGGCCTAAACATCTGCCAACCCCCCACCTCTACCTCCACCCCAAGGATGGGGGGTGTCAGATGCTTCCCAGAGTGGTTAGTGCTGGCAGATTTCTATAATAATTAAAGAAAGAATGGGCTTAAAATTGGAGAAACACTAATGACTACCTTGACAACATTTTATAGCCCACTGCTCTAGATTTGTATTTCTTTTCCACAAATATTTACTAAACATCCAATCAACCTTGTGAATACCCTCCAGAATAGGAAAGAAATACCTGCCGTACTTGCTGTATTCCTTCTTGCCTTGGCCTGCAGTGAAACACCAGGCAGAATGTTCTTGTCACAGAACAGTGTTTTTTTGGAAAACACCCAACAAATATTTATTGAGTACTACTATGTCCCAGTTACTGCTTCAGTGGGTGGCATATACTCGTAGTGGTGGAATATACTCGAAGCGGTGAACAGGAGAAAGTGTCTAACCTTACAGAGTTTATATGTACTGGGGGAGGAAAACATGGAGTAAACAATAAATAATGTAATTTAAGATGGGGATAGGTGCTATGAAGGGCATAAAGAGAAACTCACAGAGTAATTCCTGTGCTAGGTGGGAGTTGCTGTTTTAAATAAGACAAGTGAACATGGCCTGTCTGAAAAGGGAAGCTTGGATCATGAGAACAAGTGAGTGATGGGAAGATACAAGGCAGAGAGAACAGCATCCAATGTTTAGAATGCTTTTGGTTATAAGCAAAAATCTCTACTTAGGAAAAAAAAAAGCCTTATTTTCAAGGAAATTTATCCTCTCACATAACAGGACGTTCAGATACGCCCAACATCAGGGTTGGTTTATTCAGCAGTTAAATAATATGATGAGGTCCTTTCTCTCCACTTGGCCATTTTCAGCACTGATTTCATCCCAAACCTGCTATCCTACAAGAACTTAAAAAGGCTGCCAGAAGCCTTATCCACACCCATCTCTTCCTGGCTCTCTCTTAAAAGTGAGAATCCTCTTTTCAGATGCTCCCCTGCTGAATTCCCTTCCTTTCTCATTAGCCCAATTTGGTTTAGACTTGTCCTCTCCTGAGCCAGTCCCTAACTGTGAATGGTCTGGAAGAATCCTGCAGGAACTGATGTCGGAGAATTAATGCAATCTCTGCTCTAGCCAGGAGCAGACTTGGCAAGTTTAAGGAGCTGCAAAGAGGCCCAGTGAGTGAGGCAGCAGGGCAGAGACAGTGAATTCAGAGGACAGGTCACAAAGGAACTTGCAGGGGAAGCGATCCCAGGGTTTAAGCAGAGGAGCCCTAGAATCTGATTTGCATTTTAAAAAGACGTTATTCAACACTATCTCCCCAGAATGGAACAGAAGAAAAGCAGCCTGGAGGCCAGGGAGAAGGTAGGGACCAGGACCAGATGTGCCACATATTTCCCTGGTAGATGCAAGGAAAACTGTGGCTTTAACACATGCCACAAACAGGGGGAAACCTTCCAACTTCTCTAAAGAGAGTAGAACTACTGAGTTAAAAGATGGTAACATAATTTCCTAAATTAGGTAACCTTTAATAACAGCCTAAAGCCATAATGCAGAGTAACTCAATCTCTAGTTTAATGTCAAAGTCATGTCACCACAATTATTCTTGATAGACAACTGGCCCAGTACATTATTCTAGAAAAGGCCAACAGTCAAACTAAGACTGCTGGGAGGTGATATGAAGCACACAAAAGCATGTATCAAAATGTCCTCTGTGTGGACCATGAAAAGATGCGAAAACATAAAAGCCATCTGAAATAGTAGCCAGTCCCTCTGCTCTGAATCAATGAGGATATGGGTATCCATTCCAGTATTCCAGGTTGGCATAGTCTTTCTATGTCCTGAATGTGCATTGTTGTGTTATGGTCATCACAAGCCTGATTGCACATCAGCAACACATAGGGCGATTGTCCGCAATCCAGCTGCAGGCTGGACCCCGACGCTGGAGAAGCCGAATCCTCACAGGTGGGCTCAGGGAGCCTTAACAAGGTTCTCAGGTGATTGATGGTCAGTCAGATACGGGAGCTTCTGCACCACAAGGGTCATTTCAGAGGAGCTGTGTGTGGCCCAGAAGAGGTCTGGCAGGGGAGACGATGAGCATGGTTGGCTGGAGAGAGCGGGGGGCCTCGCTGCACTGTCGGCACTCCCCTGTCAGCCTGACTCTCCTCCGCAAACGGGAGGCTGATATAATGGTCTCTAGCATTGCCTCCAGCTCTCAGTTCTGTGCCTATGTGACTATCGATGGCGGTGGAGATACTTACATTACCATATTCAGGAAGGACTACCAGATAGTGCTCTGTGTTAGAAAACAAACCTGCCAGAGCTTTGTGCTTGTTGTGGAAATAGGAGGGACTAAAGTTAGCGGGATAGTTTCAGGCACCCCTGACTATTCTACAGTCGAAATGTTAAGTGGAAGCTCACATGCATTATGCTACAGAGAAAGGTTCCCTTGAATCTTGGGAGTCATAAAAATGTTCAACAAGGTTTCACCTGCCAAGTAACTCTTCCCTTTAAACCAAATAACAATGGCTACAGCATGGGTACACATCTGCCAGCACTGTCCTAGGAGCCTTTACCCGTGTTGTCTACATCCTTATAATAATCCTGTGAGGTAGCGTTATCCCATCGCATAGACAAGAAACGAGGCTCCTTAAGGTTAGCTGGCTTGCCCAAAGTCACGCAGCAGAGGAGGATTCAAGCTTAGAGGAGGTCTCAAGCCTCTAAGCCTCGACTGCTGCCTGGGTGAGCTGCCTCTGAGGAGGGTGGAGCTAGGACTTGCCCTGGACCCTGACGCCAGCTTCAGGTGTCATGAGGGTGAGCAGTCTCATGAGCTAGGTGCATATCTGGGGTCCCGAGAATTAGATTGCCCTGGCATCCGAATGTCCCTCTCATCTGGGGGAATAGAGGGAGAGGCTCCGTTCCCTGAAGCACTCCCTGTGGGTCTGGTCTGGATAGGTTCCCCTCACCCTCTGGACTCCTTTTCCACTTTCCCCATCTGTTCTGAGCTCTGCGGGCTGACCTGTGCCAGCCACCTCAACAGGCTGCCTTCCACGCTAGCCAATTGGTTTGGGCCAATGGGTGGCGGTGGCAGAAGATCAGAGGGTGGGAGGCAAATGAGGTCAAGGGGGCTTTATTTCTCTGATTCTTTTACCTACAACCCATTTGGTAAAATGGTCTGCCAACCCTCCCTGCAGCCACCTCTCTCTCTCTGCAGGCTGGGGACCCACTGCCTCCTGCGTCCTTCAGGCTCGAGTGTGGACCCCTACTCTGCTGTTACCAACCTGGCATCCAGCACCTTTCTGGTTTTCCTATATTAGGCTCCACCATTGAAGTCGGCCCATCATGAAAGTCCCCTTAGTCTTTCAGAGTGTGCTGCCTCTTTCCTGGCATAACCCTGACAGATATTAACCTATATTCTGAGATGCCTTCAGGAGGCTGCTCCCAGCTCCCAGGAGACACTTTCCCTGTCTCAGCAACGCAGTGCAGGCAATGCAGTGCCAGGAAGGGCTGGGTGTGGGTGTGAGCAAGTTATGTGCATGAATGTGTGCTAGTGTGAGTGCCTGAGCATTTGTGTGAGTGCATGAGTGAGTGTATGGGTACGGGTGTGCGAGTATGTGTGTGACCATGTGATAGGTGTGTGTGAATGCATGTGAGACAGCGTGTGAGTGCATGTAAGTGTGACTGTGTGTGCTCCCACAGCAGTGGGTCGAGTAGGAGTTCAATGCAGGCCTCTAAAGCCACAGGCACAGCTTCATCAGCCTGCGCAAGCTGTTTCCAGGCAACATGCTCTTGGCCCTCTCCTGCCAACTGAAAATCCTCTCTCCTGCCTCCCAGGGCTCCCCAACAGGAGCACCCCTGGGCCTGCACCTGCCCCTTTAATAACAGTACCAACCCCGAGTGATTACTCTGCTCTATGTAATATGCTGGGTGCTTTCTGCACATTTGCCATTCTGCTTCACCAGGACCTGGTGAGGTAATATGGTGACTCTTGTCTCTTCCGACTCAGTACATCTTGCCTTGGCCCCGACCATAGCAGAGGGCCAATGGTGGAGTTTGGGACCACCAAGTTATGTCATAACCCTCACCAGTGCTTGGCCCAGCGCTGCATTTGGGGCCCAACTTGCTTGAGCAGAGCCTCGTTCTGGGCACTTGTGTCTGGTGCTGGCAGGACGCTATGCTGCTGCCCAGGCCCAGAACTGGTAGGATGTTGAGCTCTCTGTGGCAACGACCCTGCCAGTGTGCAAGGCCCCATTGGAGACAACAAGGCAACATGAAGAAGGGGCAGAAAGGACAGACATCCAAACCAGAGTCCACGTGTCCTCAGCTGCACCTCCACCCTCTAGCATGTAGGCCAATGCCCACTTCTGGTTAAAGCAAATTTGAGCCAAGTCTCTGTCACGTGTAGCGGAAGGGGGCCCAACTAGCACATGGAGCTGGTATGATTTTGCTCCTTTTACAGATAAAGACACTGAAGTTCAGACAGGTGACTTGCCCAAGATTCCACATTGATATGGGTCATTGCTGGGACTGGGACCAGGTCTTTGCCCACAGAACCTGCTCTCAATATCATAGCATTTTGGGGTAACTCCAGTGCTTCCCTCTATCCCACCAAATCAAATCTGTTCTGTAGGAAAATTATACTGTCCTGGAGAACTGGTGAATAAAAGGAACCGAGGCACACAGGGTGGGGGGTAAGGATGGGTAACAATTGTGGAAAGAAGAATCTGCCAGGTGACATGGTTACAAGAGAAGGCTAGACATGATTGGTTCTTTCAAAGTTCCTGCCAAGCCTTTCTCTAAGCAGTAAGTGTTGGGGCTTCTGTGGGCTTGAGAAAGAGATGAAGCACCAGGTTGGCCCCAGGCTTGGTCATTGCCATGTATTCTGAGCAATTTTACCCAAGAATGGAAGACAAGGGCTCAGCTGTCTGTGAAGGACATATACGTATCATACCCTAGAAACACAAAGTAGAGAAATAAAACAGAAAGAAGCTGGGGTTCAGACCTAAGAGCCCATGAAAAGGAAACAAACAGATTTAGGTTGTTTTCATATTCTCAAAAATAAAAAAAGTCAGCATTTGTGTTTAAAATGGCATATACAGGTGGTTCCAAATCAATCCATCAGCAGCTATAAAAATCCAGGTTAATCTACTGCAGAAAAACTGAAGGAGAACAAAATCTGAGAGAAGGAATGATTGGCTTACTCTTTAAGCAAACTGATTGCTATGCCATTTAACAGCCACAAATGTTTCTACCATTGAACATTGCTAAAGTCAAATGGATAAAACATATTTAGATACAATCAGATTATTTTGTATTCAAAATACCTTCAGGAGAAATACCAATACCTGGCTGAAGCATTCCAGGGAAATGCAATGCGCCTGGATTTGCGGGTTTACTTGGTGTGCATGCTTAGCAGGGGGGACTTTGCTGTGTGTTTATGCCATCCTGACTTCCTGCTAATGTGCAGAGAATCCAGGAAAATCTGCGCAAGGCTGCTTAAGCAGACAGCAAAGATGTCTCGGGCAGAAGAGAAATTATTTGCCTCTTTTGTAGTTTTCTCATCACTCTCCTTCCAGCATTGTCTATTCTTTGCCTTCATAAAGACTTAAAAGCCCACGGCTCTCCCTTGTCTGTTTGCTTGAGTTTTTCTCAAACTTTAACTCTTAACCTGACTTCCTCCATCCTAAATATGATGGTTAATGTGACAGGCAGGGTTTGGGAGCTGTAGAAGAGTGCCCTGCCCATTTTTAGTGTCCAAGTTACTAATTCTGTTTGTGCCTTGGTTTCCCCATCTATAAAGTAATGAAAATGAAAGTACCTACTTAACAAGGCTTCTGTGAAGATGGATTGAGCTAATCAAGATGAAGCCATTAGATAGTGCCTGGGGCATGGTCACCACCCAGTAGAGGTATGCGATAACATTACCATTATTATCTTTCTCAAAAGCAATTTTCATTATTTCCCATTTTGGCTTTAAAAACTTACCATCATTTCTAGGTCTTCATTCAGCAGTATAGCATTCCAAGCTCTATCACTGTCTCTAGATGTCCCCAACCTAATTTTTCACTTCTGTCCTAAAAGCGACTTTGCATCCAGCCTATCTACCAATGTGTATGTGTCTTCATTCAATATTTGTAGAAATTCCATTATGTGCCAGATGCTGTGCTAGGTAAGGTGAAATAAAAAGGACACTTATCTCCCTGTAGATAACAAAGCTCTCCTACACTGCTCTGCTGTATCACAAGTCACCGGTGGTCTCTGCTTCTCATTTCTTTTGATCGGTAAGATGGTACAGAGCTGCCGCCACCCATTGGAAAGTACGCTGTTGATTGTAGCACCGATAATGGTGAAAAAGTAATGAATGGATAGAAGAATTGTAGGAACACAGGTCAGTGGATATGTCATTCTGTGTTTGTTCTTGTTTTCCTGAGATGGCCAAAGAATGCAACATAGGAGTTCTGGTGTGGAAGTCTAATTTGTGATTTAACTGAGGTTTATGAAGAAGCAACAGTTCACAGAGGCACGTTGGCTATACAACTGTGTTGGCATTGGATGTTGTCAGCCATCTTGGGGAAGGACAGTGGTGGCAAGCCTGGAGCACCTTCCTCTGTGCCCCCAGAGCACACAGCACTCATTACCCAGTCCTGTATCTACTTCTGAGTTAGCCTCTGAGCCCATGAGTGCATGAAGTTGTCTATTGATCGTGATATTCCCAGCACCTGTTACACTAAACATATGAAGACAAAGACGTTGACTGGGTCCATACCTTTCAAGAAAAACCTCTCCACTTATATAAAATAACAAGGGAAGATCACTTCCCCAAAACGATTCCATGAGAAAATAGAACAGCCAGTGTTTGTTTCTTATATCTGCTCAAGTGTAGAACATGGGATTTGCCACTCATGCAAACAGGCAACACAAAGTAACTTCTAAGCCAGTGTCTCTAAGGTGGAATGTGTACACACAACATAAAAGCTCTGACAATTAAGAGCCCAAGCTCATCCTAGAGAAAGTGCTATATACCTCACTGCTGAATATCACTACAGGTCTCTTTTTTTATTTATTTATATTTTAAATGTATTGGGGTGACAATTGTTAGTAAAATTACATAGATTTCAGGTGTACAATTCTGTATGACATCATCTATAAATCCCATTGTGTGTTCACCACCCAGAGTCAGTTCTCCTTCCATCACCATATATTTGATCCCCTTTACCCTCATCTCCCACCCCTCACCCCCCTTACCCTCTGGTAACCACTAAACTATTGTCTGTGTCTATGAGTTTCTGTTTCTCATGTTTGTCTTGTTCTTTTGTTGTTTTTGGTTTATATATCACATATCAGTGAAATCACATGGTTCTCTGCTTTTTCTGACTTATTTCGCTCAGCATTACACTCTCAAAATCCATCCATGTTGTCATAAATGTTCCTATATAATCTTTTCTTACTGCCGAATAGTATTCCATTGTGTATCTATACCACAACTTCTTTATCCATTCATCTATCGAAGGACATTTTGGTTGTTTCCATGTCTTGGCCACGGTAAACAAAGCTGCAATGAACATTGAAGCACACGTGTCTTTAACTACAGTCCTCTTTGAAGTACTCCCCTTGGGAAGCTATGCATTGATGCCAGAGCCTAGTCCACCCTTCAAAGCAATTTTGGAACTCTTTTTCTAGAATGACCATCAGAGCTGACATCGTATTACCCTTGATGTCCTGAATGCCATCCAAATGTCTTCCTTTATCTTTGGGTAAAGAAAGAAGTCACTGGTGGGGGTGGGAGAGGCAGATCAGATGAGTAGGGAGGGTGTTCCAACAATTATTTGTTTACTGGCTAAAAACTCCCTCACAGACAGTGCTGTGGGAGCTGGTGCATTGTCACGATGCAAGAGCCATGAATTGTTGGCGAAAAGTTCAGGTCGTCTAACTTTTTCATGCAGCCTTCCCAGCACTTCCAAATAGTAAACTTGGTTAACTGTCTGTCCAGTTGGTACAAATTCATAACGAATAATCCTTCTGATATCTAAAAAAGGTTAGCAGCACCGTTGCAACAAAGTTCACAAACTTAATTGTCTGACCTCGTATACACTATGATCATTGGGTGAGGGAAGAAAATATCAGAACTTTGCATTTTTTTTAATGTCAGCTTTTAAAAATGTATAATTTATACTTCTTGTATATTGTACACAGTATATTAGCACAATGACATATGTAAATATATAGAATATATGTGTATATATCAAAGATGATTAAAATTTGTTGGTGGAGGGGGGGCAATACATATGTTTGGAAAGCGTTCTGAATATTTCTATATAGCATCTGAATTGTATATAACTTCTGAATGACCACTAATAAATATTTAAGTGCATGTATGATGTCAGTTGTGATTTGCCAATGGTCTTCTCAGTTTCAAGGCAATTTTCTCTTCCTAAGATGAGTAAACATGAATTTCATAGATGAAATTCTATGGGTGTGTAGGTGGGTAGAGGGATAGACAGTCGGACATTGCTTGCTTATATTTATTTACTTTAACCTAAGGTCCCTGCATGGGGTCAGGGATTTGAGAACCTCCCTGAAGTTGCACACTACATACCCCTAAAAGGTTAAGAACCACTTCTTAAATAAATATTGGGGAAATTTTTACAGAAGTTTTTTTTTATTACTTTTTTTTTAATTACTTTTTTTTATTATTGGGGAAGGGGAACAGGACTTTATTGGGGAACAGTGTGTACTTCCAGTCCGTTTTTTCCCCCAAGTCAAGTTGTTGTCCTTTCAATCTTAGATGTGGAGGGTGCCGTTCAGCTTCAAGTTGTTGAACTTTCAGTCTTAGTTGTGGAGGGCGCAGCTCAGCTCCAGGTCCAGTTGCGGTTGCTAGTTGCAGGGGGCACAGCCCACCATCCCTTGCGGGAGAACTGGCAACCTTGTGGTTGAGAGCCCGTGCTCCAACCAACTGAGCCATCCAGCAGGTCAGCGGCAGCTCAGCTCAAGGTGCCGTGTTCAATCTTAGTTGCAGGGGGCGTTGCCCACCATCTCTTGCGGGACTCAAGGAATCGAACTGGCAATCTTGTGGTTGAGAGCCCACTGGCCCATGTGGGAATCGAACCGGCAGCCTTCGGAGTTAGGAGCATGGAGCTCTAACCGCCTGAGCCACCCGGCCGGCCCAGAAGTTTTTATGATAATGTAGTTCAAGGTACTTAAAAGCATTTTATTTTTCAGAGCATATGTATTGATGATGATGGTTCATTTAATAAGATTATGCCATGGGAGGGCAATTAGAACAGGAAAAACAAACAAACAAACAAAAAAACCTAGTGTAAATTTTTATATGGGGAAGAAGAGAAAGGAGTGTGACAGCTGGAACAATGTGAAAATGGTTATAGAATTGTTTTTTTCTCTTTGCCATAAATGCAATTCTACCTTAAATCAGAGGTGGTAATGTTTAATTCTGGGCAGCCTTTCTTCACCCTTTAGATATTTACTGATGTTATTTAACTTGGTCAGAAGGTGATGGGCTTCAACTTATTTATTTATCCAGTGTAACAAATAAAACCTCGTCAGAAGGTGATGGGCTTCAACTTATTTATTTATCCAGTGTAACAAATAAAGTCCAGGGCCTAGCAGAGTTTCTCACTCAATACAGGCTATTGAAAAATATTTATCTCATTGAGTGCCTCCCTTCCCCGAGCTCAAGGAGCACTTGAATATGGAACACCTATTGCACAGGCATGATTTTTATTTCCTGACACCAGTGTGGGTTAAGGGGCAAGGAAATCTTCTACTCAGTCCCAAGTGCCTTGTCTTCCTCTCTGTTAATATTTCAGCAGAAAAACAAAGCAAAACAAAACAAACCCCCAAGTACCATGATAAAGACATCATGATGATGAACAGTGGCCTTAATTGGTATTAAAGGATATTTATGTTGGGATGACTACGTTAAAACCCCTAATTGATTGGAGATACTTGAGTAATAGCATCCTCCGAGTCCCATTAGTATTGACATATTAGCTTATCTTTGTACTGGATGGTTAAAAGATATGGATGAGAGCCTCGCACTGTAGCACATCCAGGGTAAGATTTCTGACCTTAGATTTATGTTATCTAAAGCAACAAACCCAGCTGCCTACTGCATGGTCTGAATTACAGATTTGCCATTTAGCTGGCAAACGTGACTCTGCTACTCCAATTACAGCCCCCCGAGTGCGCGCAGCATCCGAATGCACTTGTTAACTTTATCCTCTGGCCTTTCCTTGGAGTAAAAGTGCACAGGCAGCTCCCACTGTCTTAGCCTGCAAGGCGCTGCACCTTGTCCCTCGGTAGAACTGTCACCAGACAGATGCCAGCGATAAGGAGGACCGACTTCCCCTGCTATTCTGTTCTTTGTTGCCTTTCTCTCTTCAAAGGAGACTTTGTTTCATCAGAACTTTCCAGTCTAAAGAATAATGAGCTTAACTCTCCCTCTCTGTTCAAGGAAAGTGCATTCCCAGAGCAGAACAGAGAGGAGCTTTTTAAATTTAGCCAGTATTGCCTGAACCCGGTATTGCTTTGGGCACTAAAACCCCTTTTCCCGTCTTGGGGTGAGAGAGCATTGCTGTTCTGTGTGACCAGCAATGTGTCTGGTCCAAAGTCGTTCTCCCAAACCTACCATCCAGATGCTTAGCTCTCCTCCTGTAATTCTGAGATATAGTCTGTATCCTTCATCCACACTCTGCTTGAGCCTTCCCTTTGTCCTTCCTTTTTTCTCTTTTTAATGAAAATATGATCATATTATGCATGCTGTTTTATGACCTGCTTTTCAAAAATTTCAAAGACTTTAATCACCATGGTGATACCTCTTTACTTTGAAAGTTATAGATTACCTAAGTATGCAAAGTTAAGCCTTCAAAGAGTATTTCTAAGTTATTTTCAATACAGATATAAACACAAGCATTAAAATATAAATACATGCTTAAAAATCAAAATAATATTTTAATATACATCTTTTCCTGAAAATTATTTTTATTTAGCACATTGTGCATATTTTTCTCATCAACAAATTATGTGTACATCATTATAGATGCACAGATCAGATGTAACATCATTTATTTAACTTATGCTTCATTGCTAGGTATTTAGAATATTTCCAATTTTTATGGTTATTTATAATTATAGGATGCAGTTGAGGTAGAAGAGAAAAAGTAAACATTGTATAAATTGTAAAATAAGCAGTAATTTAGATTGAGATGATTGCTAAAGAAAAAATAAAGTGGGAAGTGGGGATTGGGAGTATCAAAGGAGCAGTGAGAGGAGACCGTGTTGCAATTTTACAGAGGTAGCCAGGTAAGACCTCAGTAAAAAGATGCCATTTGAGTAAAATCCTGTAGGAGACGAGACAGTCAGCCATGAAGGTATCAAGAGAAAGAGTATTCTGAGCTGAGGAAACAGAAAGTGCACAGGGCCTGAGTCAGGGCCATGCCTGGAATGTTCTAGGAATGGAAAGGAAACCAGTATGGTAGGACAGAGTGGGAAGGGGACTAAGGCCAGACAGGTAACTGGGACAGTTCGTGTGGGTTCTTGAAGACCATTGTAAGGACTGCTTTGGAAGCCATTGCCAGGTTCTGAGCAAAGGCATGATATGATCTAACTCAGCATTTTTCAAAGCACTGTCGGAGGACCCTTCATGAAGTCAAAATATGTTCATAGTAATGAGACATAATTTGCCCTTTTCATTCTCATCTTCTCATGAATGTACGGTGGAGTTTTCTAAAGGCTACACGACACATAACACTTAATAGACTGAAAGTGGAAGCAGATAGGAGTATCTATGTTCTTTTAAGTGAGACATTCAAGAGATTTGCAAAATATGCTTTTCAAAATGTAAACTACTATTTTTCTCATTTTATTGTTTTGTTTTAGAAAATAAGTTAGTTTTCATAAAATTATCTTATTTATGTTAATGTGCATTATGTTTATTATTTTTTAAATGAATTAATTACTTTTAAACTTTTCATTTTAACTTATAATACAGTAAGTATCAATAGATATTAATCTATATAGCAAACACTTTTTGGGCTCCTCAATTACTTCTGAGGGTATGAAGTGTTCTGAGACCAAATGTGTGAACACTGCTGGTCTGGCAAAGGTTGAACAGGGCTCCTGGGTTGAGTGGAGACTGGGGAAGGAATATTAATAACAGGATGGTGGGCTGACTAGGGTGGTGGCAGTGGGGAGGCTGAGAAGTGTTTAGGTTCTAGATATATTCTGAAGGTAAAACGGACAGAAATTACTGATTGACCAGATGTGCATCTGAGAAAAAGAGTCAACAATTCTTCCTCAGTTTTGGTCTCAATCAACTAGAAGGATAGAACTGTTATTCACTGAAGTAAGGAGGACTGGGGGGCAGGGAGGGTAGTGGTGGGAGAGCAAGAGATCAGTTTTGGACATGATAAGTTTTAGATGCCTGTAGGTATGTAGGTAGAGATTTCAAGTAGGTAGATGTGCATATAAGTCTAAAGTCCAAGAGAGGAATCCTGGCTGGAGATACACATTTGGGTTGTCACCAGCATGTAGTACATTTAAAGTCATGCAACTGGCTAACTGCTCCCAGTGAATGAGTGTGGAAAGAGAAAAGGACACATCCAAAGATGCTCCAGAGGTAGGAGAGAAGAGGAACGAGCAGAGGAGACTGAGAAGGAATGGGAGAAAGAGAAGAAATGTGGGGTTCTGGATGCCCAGTGAAGAAAATGTGTCAAGAAGAAAAGTGGTTGACAATCTTGAGCAGTGAATACTGACTGTTAAATTTACAACTGGAGGTTGGTAGTAACTTTGATCATCAGTTTCTGTGGATGGATGGGAGTAAGTTGACTGGAGTGAGTTGGTGAAAGAATGGAGAAGATGAGGATGGAAAACTGTGGAGTTTGCTATCATGGGAAGAACAGAAATCAGTGTTAGTGGAGGGGAAGCAAAGTTTACAGAGGGTTTTTGACATCGAAGGGGCAAAAGTGCGTTTCCTTTTTTTTAGTTACTATTAAATTTATTGTGGTAACACAGGTTTATAACATATAGATTTCAAGAGTACAACTTATAATATGACATCTGTATACTCATTCATCTGTCCATCACCTGAAATCTAGTCTCCTTCCATTATCATATATTTGATCCCCTTTACCCTCTATGTTCCCTTCTGACCCCATCCCCCTCTGGTAACTATCATTCTGTTGTCTGTGCCTACAAGTTTGGTTTCCTGTGTGTTTGTTTGTGTGTGTGTTTGTTTTATTTGTTCATTTGTTGCTTTTTGTTTTATATCCCACATATAAGGTCTGACAATTAAGTTTGCGAACTTATCCTAGAAAAAGTGCTGCATACCTCATTGCTGAATATCACTACAGTCACCTTCGAAACAGTCCCCTTGGGAAGCTATGTATTAATGCCAGTGCCTAGTCCACCTTTTAAAGAAATTATGGAACTCTTTTTCTGGAATGGCCATCAGAGTTGTCGTCATATTACCCTTGATGTCCTGAATGTCAACCAAATGTCTTCCTTTCAATATTTCCTTTATCTTTGGGTAAAAAGAGTAGTCACTGGGGGCCAGATCGGGTGAGTAGAAGGGTGTTCCAATACAGTTATCTGTTTATGGGCTAAAAACTCCCTCACAGACAGTGCTGTGTGAGCTGGTGCATTGTCATGACACAAGAGACACGAATTGTTGGCGAAAAGTTCAGGTCGTTTTCATCTAACTTTTTCATGCAGCCTTTTCAGCACTTCCAAATAGTAAACTTGGTTAACTGTTTGTCCAGTTGGTACAAATTCATAATGAATAATCCCTCTGATATCAAAAAAGTTTAGCAACATCATTGCAACAATTTCACAAACTTCATTGTCAGACCTCGTGAGGGAACTCGTATGGTTCTTGTCCTTTTCCATCTGACTTATTTCACTTGACATAATAATCTCAATATCCATCCATGCTGTTGTAAATAGCAATATTTCATATTTCTTTTGGCTGAGTAGTATTCCATCATGCATATATACCACATTTTCTTTACCCCATTATCTGTCAAAGGACAGTTAAGTTGTTTCCATGTCTTTGCTATTGTGAATAATAATGCAATGGATATAGGGATACATATATCTTTATGAATAAGTGTTTTCAAATTTTTTTTGGTAAATACCCAGCAAAAAAGAGTAGAAAATCAGGCTTTGACAAGACAGGAAAGAGCCAGGAGAATCAACTGCATGAACGAATTATTAGGAAGGAAGGGGATGGAGTGTGGTGAGAAGTGAAGGAGCTGCCTTGTCCAGAATGACTGGAGGGAGACAGAGAACAGGCACACAGGTGCAGGAGGATGGAGTGTGAGCAAATTCCCTTCTCCCTGCTTCTGTTTCCTCAGTGACATTGGAAGCAAGTGCATCCCTGAGAGTAAGGATAGGGTAGAAGGTGATGGAAGCTTAAAGAAAAAGAACACGTGAGATAGTTATCATAGTAAATACAAGGCCACATGAGATATTCTTCAGTGCTGGATAAATGCTTGATGCTATTTAGTCTTCACTAGAGATATGGAAAGGGAGGGCTGTTTTTCACTGTGTCTTACGTGTCCCCAGTATAAAGGGTATTATTATTCTCCATTGGTTGAATGCACACATTTAGTAATATTTGTCTTCCTGTTGACACCTTCCCGTATTTCTCATTGGAATCCTCGAGTCTACAGAGATGTTGAGGAAACACTGTATTATAATGTGTACTTTAATGTAGTTTTGATGACTAAAGATGAGAAATGTGTTGGCTAAGGTTCCATACCTAGTTAGTTATCCATCAAAATGCCTTGTGGAATTAGATAAACTAAGTTACCCTGTGCAATGCCATGCAGTTTATGGAGGACATACCTCGAAAACACTGCCTTGTATGTACATCCAGAGCTGTGGTACCTGTAGATGGATGAGTGCCAAGTGAGGAGGGTAGGGAGGATATTAAGCCATGTGTTCTCTTTCCAGTCAATTTCTCCACAGGCCCCAAGGGCCTTCCTTCAGCCCAGGCAGCTAGTAATGATTCATCACTGTCTTAGGGGGAAGTCGACTTTGCAGAACTAAACAAAGGCAGTAAATTCTTGGCTTTTAAGTTCAAGAGGCTCTCTTTCCCCCCTCCCTCCCCCAAGCTTGAGAAGAGGCAAAGCAAGACAGGTGGGAAATGGCTGCCTCTCCCTCTAGCTGTATCAGGAGTGATGAATAGTACTAGAAATCCAAACAGGCATGAGGACACAGTGACACAGGGAAATGACACCAGCTCTCATTGACAGCAGAACAGGAATACAGTAAGGCCAGGAGTGTCTGCCTTGGTTTTAGAGAAGTCAGGGAGAGCCTTCTCAAGTTTCTTGTGTCCTGGAGAACCCTAGGTCAGGACAAGGAAGATTCAAAGTGAAGACAGGCCATTTGAAGCGATGGTAGAACTCCATGGATGCAGCAGGGATGACTCCGCAGGAGAACCAGAAAGGATGCCTGTGTGACACAGCCAGTGCCCGCACAAGGCAGGCCAATTCCCAGCATCTACTGCTGCTCCCCCCAAGGGGCAACACAGTACTCTGTACTTACCCCAGGGCTGAGCAAGAAACCCTGAACCGAACTGTTCAAATCTAATTCTGAAGATCACCAAGTCTATCCATTACTCAGATTGTATTTCTGTCATCATGAAACTTCAGTTAGAGATTAATTGGGTTACAGAAAAAGAAAGAAATCGACATTTCTGCCCGTCTGCATTGCTTTTTCTTAGTTCCACTTGCAAAATGGAAATGTTCATTGAAAAAGTAACATATTAAGTCACTATCTTCTTAGTATGAATGATCTCATTCTCAGTGACTCTCAAAAGTGGGAGGTTTTGCTCCAGGGGGACATTGGCAATTTCTGGAGGCATTTTTGACTGTCACAGCTTGGGGAGAGGGGTTGGCTGTTACCGGCATCTAGTGGAAAGAAGCCAGGGGAACTGCCGAACATCTTACAATGCACATGTCAGGCCTCCACAACAAGAATTACCCAGCCCAAAATGTGAACTTGAGGTGGAGAAACTGTCAATTTCTCTCTTGAATCAAAAGATAGGTTCATCATAAAAGGCCCAAATTCCTAAGGGAGGAAGATGACACAGATGGAGGAAGAAATAAATTGAAACAGAGAAAACAAGTTCTAACCTACTCCAGATTTTGAAGTACCAGTAGTTTCAGCATGGTAATTTATGACATCTAACACCAAGAGAAAAAAAGAACTTCACAACTAATTGCATCCTACTTCCAATAGTATGCAAAAGAAACAATCAAAATGCGAACAGCCACACAAGACAATAAAAACACGAAAATTTTATTTCATCACCACCTGGCGTGTACAACAAAAAACTCCTATGTTAAGTTTGGTGAGAGTCTGCCCAAGTTAGGTTTACAGATTAATGAAACTCTATCCTTGGAGGTTAGTGAGATCTCTTCAATAGTCAAAGGCAAGATGAGCCTTGTAGATCTTGTTCATCTAATTCCACATATGTTTCTAATCTGAGGGAATTGTTGGATCACTTTTCTTTTAAAAGCCTGGTGTAATGGTAGCTCCAGGCAGAAAGCCATTCTCACTCCTTCCTCCTGCCTCCCGGAGCCAACAGTGGCCTTCAAATGGGCTTTCTGCTCCCAAGAACGTGAGGCGAGGAAGCAGTCTCCACACCACGCAGAACATCAAGAGGAGCATGGCGTCTGCCCTTAGGTAGTTGCACAACAATCTGGTGCAAGTGAAACACATTGACAATGGAGGAATTAATATGCATTTTATTGGCTCAGAAGTCAGCAATCCAACATTGTTTTCCAGTCCTCCTCTTCCATTTCTCTTTCATGTTCTGCGCTAATGAGCTGGTCATGCTCTTTTCTGCCATGGTTTTCGTGATGTTGTCATTTTGGTTTCTCTACCTCTCTAATTGATTGCTTCCTTTGGGTCTTCCTGACCTTCTTTTCCTCCTGCTATTTCCATTTTTGTTCTTTACATTCATTCTTTCCTTCACTCTCTATTTTGCCAACCCACCTGGACCTCTTAGCCTCTTCCACCAGATTCTTGTCTCTATTCTCAACTCTCTCCTGAGCTCAAGGCCTATATTTTCACCTGTTTACTAGTCATAGGACTCTCTCTGCCCAGTTTCATCATCTGTAAAATGAGGATAATAATAGTACCTACATCGCAGAGTTTTTGTGAAGAATAAGTGAGTTAATACTCTGCTTGACGTGATGCAAGCACTCAAGAAATGTTGACTATTATTATTAGTGTTATCTTTTTCCATTTAGAAACCCAAACACCACCTCAAACTTAGTATGTCCACAACCAGACTCACTTTCCTCCAAAACCTGTTTCTTTTTTGCTGTTTCACCCTTCTAGTTACTTAACATCACTTTTAACTAGGACAATCATATCATGTATTGTCCAAACTGATATACCTGTAAATAGCTATACCAGTGCAGGCGGAAGCCACAATTCTTCCTGGCAAACTGGGGGGATATGTGGTCCTTCTGCCTTTAAACCTCCTCTCTCCATGTCACTAGTGGGGCCTTACTCTGGACCACCATCCCCCTACTTTGGCTTAGTACCACATTCTCCTCACAGAGCTCCCTCTTCCATTTTATCCTACAATACTTTCAGTTTCCTGCTGCAAAACTTTCAGTTTCCTAATAACTTAAGGGATAAGGCATAAATTATTTCCCTAGAGTTCAAGGCTTTCTAAGATCTCAGACAACATTTATAACATCATTGCTCAGAACCAGGCCAATTGAATGCACCATCCACGGCCTACAGATCCATCCTGGACTTCCCTTTCCTCCTCCACGCCTTTGCTATGGAATGTTCTTTTCCCTCCTTTTCCTCAAGACCCCTCGTCACTATCCCATCTTCACAGATCCCCATCCTATCTACCCTCAGAGCTCATTTCCCCCAACTCTTTCTCCACAAAGCCTTCCTACAATAAGCACTTAGAGTGCAAGCAAGTCTGATTTCCTAAGTACAAGTCATTTTTTCTCCCTTGAACTCATATCCGATTTAGTTTGTATCTCTTTTGTGGTACTTATCCCCTCCCACCTGAAATTAGTTACTTGGATTCATGCATTTATCTCCCTCTAATATACTATGAATTCCTTCAGAACAAGGATGTGAATTAAATTTATCCAAGGACCTGAGCACTTGGTAGATGCTCATCAGGTATTTGTTAACTATGTGATACTTCCATAGGCTCTTTTGAATATTTTTTTAATGACTGCATATAAAAGTATATTTATTGAATTTCCTTACTGGTTTTGTCATCAGATAGTTTCAGCCAATATGCAGTCCTCAGAAGCTAGCTAAAGCTCTCATTTCGTTTTTTGGGGGGAGGCGTTGGGGGAACATGGTTTGAAGGATGCTTAGAGAGAGCTGGAAAGAAAACATGAACTCATCAATATTCATTTAAGTAAATTGTCATAGGCAGTAGCAACTTGGGTTTGCAGATAGGCAAACTAAGGCTCAACATATATAATACGGCTTTATCCAGCAGTCCTGACCAATACCCAGGGAGAGTTATTTCTGAGAGTCATCTCAGCCACCCACTCCCTTTTACCTCAGAGGAAACCATGACACTGAGAGGTGAGGCAAGGTGACTCCCCACCATTCTCACCACTGGGATCACAGACCGTCAGAGTCCCTAGCTCCTGTCTAGATGGTTTGTATCTTTAAAGACCCATATTCCCATAAAGGAGATAAATCACAGGTTTGTATCTTGTGAAGCAGAAAGAAAATACTGTGAAACTACCATTTCTGTCAATGAATAACTGTTTCTCATGTAGTGAAATATGTGCAGCTGCCAATGGCATAGTTGGTCTGAGAAGACAGGGTGGCCTGGCACTGGCCTAATTGGTCTGTCACTTCCTGTGGGTCACAAACTTGAATGAGGGAGCTGCTTACCCCATACGTAGCAAGCACAGAGCCAAGTGCTTTAACTCAGTACCTAATTTTATCCTCACACACCGCCATGAGCATCCTGTTCTTGGAGATTAAGTAATTGCCCAAAGTCAGGTAAGTGGGGAGTTAGGATTTGAACCCAAGCAGCCTAATTTTAATAACCATTATGCTATATGCAGTAAGAAGGTGAGGGGGAGACGAGTGAAGGGGGAGTTTTGTGACCACACACACCCAGAGGAGAGCTTGGCTGGACCCCTCATAGGGACGCATTGAGGTGCAGGCACACTTCTTCCAGAGGCTTCTTCCATTTTCTCAAAATATGTAATTTGTCTGCACGCAAATGAAGATAAGCAGGGTCAGCCAGATAGAAAACTGAGACACTCCCCAATTTGTTTCCAGCCTCCCTTTCCTTTCAACAGCATCTCCTTCTAACCCATGCCATTGCTTTTCTGTATTTTCTTGTCACAGCTATTAAGACCTGATGTCATTTTATACTGTTTGCCTGAAATTTATTCACACTTTTGTGTAACCTCTTCTGGGGATTTGCATATTTGAGCTTTCTTGCTATCCCAGCAGAATGAATGGCAGAACTCCCCTGAAATGATTTTTAGGCAACAGTCAAACCTTAAAGGAGATACAGGGGAGGTCATGGAGCATTTCAGTTGTCCCTACAATTATTTTCTGCCTAAGGCTTGCCCTGAGGTAAACCTCCTCTCCTTACTGATGAGAAACCTGGGGCCTGGGCCACCTCCCATTAAGGCAGAGCAGAGGAGAGAATTCAGAGTAAACACCAAGTGTGCATTTTCACTTCCATGTTGCCTTTTTCTCCCTGAGCAGTGGTAGCAATAATAATAGACTAATGACTCCATTTATTACGTACCTACTAAGTGTCAGGCACTATGCTCAGTCTTTTATATATACTTTATTTCTAAAGCTGTGATGGTTGAGTGTTTGGACTTGGGTATCATGTTATCACATAATATGACTTTAAAGATTTGCGGGGAGGATAAGTGAAAAAATATGTAACTACTTAGCAAAGGAACTGTCACGAAAGAAACGTTCTATAAGAGCCAGCCTTTCAGGGTAGATTTTATTATCTTCATTTTACAAATTTGGAACCTGAGGCTCAGAGAAGCCAAGCAAAGTTTTCAAGATTATATAGGTAGAAAGTAGAGAAGTTAGGATTTGAACCCAGGTCTGTCTGATGTTCCTACTGAATTCTCTCCATTGCTATTTAGGTGACACCAAAACTATCGAGTACATTACATGGAGTTGCTCACTGGTTTTGGAATGATAATATTCCTGATTCAGTACATTAGATTTTCCTCCATTCATATGACTAAATGGATTCCACATACAATCTCAGGTAAGGGACTTTCTCTCTTATTGTTATGATAAGGCAATATGGTAGTTGTTTTGCAATAAGCAACTTTTATTTTCAGAATAATGATTTCACTTTTTGAAATCTTGAGATCATATTTGAAAGACCACTCATGCACAAGTACCAAACCACAAGCTGTCTTTATTATATACAAGAGTCAGGACTCTTGTACATTGTAGGAGTTCAAAGAATGGGACTGACCCATTGGTTTGTGGGGAGTCATCCCGTGTGGTCTATTTGTGCATATACGATGACCTATAAATTGCCAAGACAGGCCCACCTTGAATACTACTGAAGGGGCTACAAAGCTATTATAACTACTTCAGCACAAAAATGGCCTTAGGCAAACTTGCTAGGAGGTATTCTCATTACCACAACTCAAGCGCAAGTTAAGTCAGGCCCCAGCAAGTGTCCATTCCACTTCAAGTAAGTGGTTACACTCATTTCACTTTTATTATTAAAGTCTGGATATGGAGAACTACCTCCCTTTTAACCTGTCCATCCACATCCCACTACCTCAAAGGACAATGCTTAGCTTTCTTTTCTTGTTTGTGTGCTAAAAGCCCCAAGATGCAGGTTCTCGTTCTTGCCATTCTTGTTATAGGAGTTGGGACCATTAGTGCACTGTGATGTATTCTATCTAACACGCTAACACTCACCTGTAGCTAGTGGCTGCATAATATTACTTTTCACAGGTAACTGTGACCCTTCCCGTAGGCACATGTCCAAAATAAATATCAGTGCAGCTATAGTATTTACAGCTTCCATGGCTTTGACTCATCTTGCTTCATCTTGTTCTCTAGTTAGCACTGGCTCTGCAGAGCACAGGAGCGCCGCCAGAGAGAGGAACACACGGCATCTCAAATCCCGTTTTCCAACTCAGTGGCAGAGTGACATTAGAGTTCATGTTATCTTCCCTAGGACATGTTCAGATCAAACAGTATTTTGCAAGGCTTGGGCTTAAGGATTGCTGGAATTATCTAAGGCAGTGGTTCTAGGAATATCTCTCTTAAAGGACCTGTTTGTTTTTGTTTTTTTGTTTTTTTACAATTTATAATGTATTGCATACTGATGTTTATGTTAAATACAATAAAAATGATTTACTAGAAACAATTAAATGAAAATGGACATAAAAACATAAGCCCCAATTTAAAAAATATTAGATTCGGCAGGCATACAATGACTGTCAAATTCCTGTAAAAGTTTCTAAATGCTTACTCTCAATTTCTGGACTTATCTCCTCAATTTGTGGACCCAAAACAAATTGTATATGGGCACCTTTTGAAGACTGCAATTTGAGTGCACTGGTACGTGTCGAGCAATGGGGAAGGATGTTCTCTCAGGACCTCTGCTCCCAACCCCTGCCACCCTGCCGTGACATCCAAAGTTCTGTGTCTATTTAAGATCCAGCCCAAGCACAGAGTATCACTTTATGTTGAGCAGAGCAGCTGAGGCCACGTGCTCCTTCTGTAAGCTGAACAGCCTTCAGCTTCGGCTCTTAAATTATGACCCTGATTGTATCAGTATCTGGTTCAAGAGCACAGCTGACTCTTATCTACTCTGTTCATGAATACACAAATCACAGCTCTCCTCTCCGGTCCCTTAAGAAGCCATGCCTTGCTGCTTAATTAATTATGCATCAGTTAATTAATTTGTTGGCTTTAGTGAATTGAATCAATTATTTTAAATGGCTTTTAATTGTTAATATATGCATTATAACAAAAGACAAAAACTGTTAATAGAGTTCAACATGAAAACCTCCCAGGACAGAGGATGGCCTTGTAAAATAAATTAGTTTCCCACAGTGCCTCTGTGACTTCTAAAAAACCAATGGTATCTGAAGCAATACAGGATTCTATTTAAAGGTCCTTTGAGAGGTAATCTTAAACTATACAAAGGAATGAGGTGTGAAAATTTATTGAGAGATCATTGTCATCTATACAACCATCTCTAAGCTCCGGCATGTAGGTTTTTCAGGAAAACTAGAAGGCCCCATGAGAGCAGGGTTGCTTCTGTTGAACATTGCAAATCTCATCTAGAGCTCAGTAATGTGTAGGGGAAGTGGACACCAGATGTCTGTTAACAACAATGAGTAGCTTGGAGGATTCTAGATTTTCTCTTACTCCAGAGAAGAAGATGAATGAGAGGATGGAGTCTGGACAACACTGAGCTGGTGGTGGGGGTGGGAGGGATTCTTCAAGACTCACTATCTCATCTCATGCAGTCTAGAAACTTGGAACCCAGAAACCAGTGGTGGAAGAAGATCCACAAAGCTCTGCAGCCCCCGGGAAGGGGGAAGGACGCACACCCCTCCTACTTCTGCTCTTGGGTTTCCTCTGTGGGGTATGAGAGGAAGATAGCATAGGGATTGTGGGGGCAGAGCCCCAGAAAGTAGTTTCCAGGCTCTCGGCCTCACATAGACAGGTGCTGGCTCAGGTAGTAAATGGCCAACTGTGATTGCATGGCCATCAGCTGTGGCTAGTTGGCCGTCAGCTGTAACCAGTGAGCCATTGGCCACTAATATAACTGCTGTGGCTACGCTAGCAGAGAAGGAAGAGAGAAGGATGGGGGCCTAGCAAGAAGATGGCGGCTGGGCTGGCAAGCGTGGATGGCGGTTTGCGGACAGTGTGGATCCAGCCTCCAGTGAGAGTATAGTGCCGTGTCGTGCGGGGAGGCCTGCAGGGTCTCTGCTCCCGCTCTCCACACAAGAACGCAGGATATGGTGAGGCCAAAAAGGAACACCCACGGAGCCATAGGTAGGGGAGTCATACCACTACGGTCTCACTGGAGGCTGGGTTCACTGGACGTGCGACCTGCTGTCCGTTTTGTCTGCAACCCACCGACAACTCTCTTTCACTCTCCTCCATTCTCCTTCGTAGCCGCAGCAGTTATATTAGCAGTTAATTGGCTAACTGGCTACAGCTGACGGCCAATCAGCCACAGCTGACGGCCATCTACTACCCGAGCCAGCACTCCTCCACGTGAGGCCGAGAGCCTGTAAACTACTTTCTGGGGCTCTGTCCCCACATGCCGCCAGAGAGAATATAGTGGTAAGACTCCCCTATCTATGGCTCCGTGGGTGTTCCTTTTTGGCCTCACCATATCCTGCATTCTCTTGTGGGGAGCGGGACCAGAGACCCCCAAGGCCGCCCCGCACGACAAATGGCGCAGCGAGCAGGGTCTCCCGCATGACAAATGGCGCAGCGAGCAGTGTACGGTGCCGGCCAAAGCTCTCCAAAGGGCGGTGGAGCAGTTTGTGGATATGAACACTCAGTCTCTGGAAGACCAGGAGGAGCAGTTGCCGGAGAGCTGGACCCCCGTGGAGGGGTGGGAAGACGTGGATGGTTCTCCCACCAGCACAGGAAAAGCCAAGCAGCTGCCGGAGAGATGGAGCCCCATGGAGAGGTGGAAAGATGTGGACGGTTCCCCAACCAGCACAGGCCGGAGAAAGCGAAGGTTGTTGTGGCCCTGTGGGCCGGGGAAGTTCCTGCTCAGGCAGCCCGGATGCAGGACTTGTCCCAGGAGGAAAGGCTTGCTGAGTCCTCCGTGGGAGATGAGGGTGAGGTCAAGGTCATCCCTCACCCCCAGGACAGCCCTGGTGAATGACTATGGACTATGGGGAATTGCCTACCATCCCTAATTTAATGGACCGCTTGACTGTTTGTTTGGGAACTGTTGTTAGTGGAACTGGGGGATATTTGCTTTTGTCTCTTGACTGGCCGCCATTGAGAATATGTAAGCACCTTGATTGTGAGTCGCTGTTGTTCCAGCAGGGTACCCTGAGAGGCACAGAGAGAGTGGCAGTGCCCTGAGAGCCCTGGCTGAGTCCAGGAAGTGTGGCTGTGCCCACAGAGAGTGGCAGTGCCCTGAGAGCCCTGACTGAGTCCAGGAAGTCTGGCTGTGCCCTGAGAGCCCTGGCTGTGCCCAGGAAGTCGGGCTGTTCCCAGAGAGAGTGGCAGTGCCCTGAGAAATCCTAGCTGTGTCCGGGAAGACAGGTGGTACCCTAAGAAGTCCAGGAAGTCTGGCCGTGCCCAGAAGTACTGGTGGTGCCCTGAGAAACCCTGGCTGTGTCCGGGAAGACAGGTGGTACCCTAGGAAGTCCAGGAAGTCTGGCCGTGCCCAGAAGTACTGGTGGTGCCCTGAGAAACCCTGGCTGTGCCCAGAGAGCCTGGCTGTGTCCAGGATATTGCATTCACCCCCAGGCTCCTCGCACAGGTCCCCTCGCGGAAGACGCTTGTCGCGTAGATTGTGAGGCGAGAGCCTGTAGGGGTGGAGTGTGGGGGCAGAGACCCAGAAAGTAGTTTCCAGGCTCTCGGCCTCACATAGACAGGTGCTGGCTCAGGTAGTAAATGGCCAACTGTGATTGCATGGCCATCAGCTGTGGCTAGTTGGCCGTCAGCTGTAACCAGTGAGCCATTGGCCACTAATATAACTGCTATGGCTACGCCAGCAGAGAGAAGGAGAGAGAGGAAGAATGGGGCTAGCAAGAAGATGGCGGCTGGGCTGGCAAGCGTGGATGGCGGTTTGTGGACAGTGTGGATCCAGCCTCCAGTGAGAGTATAGTGCCGCCAGAGAGAATATAGTGGTATGACTCCCCTACCTATGGCTCCGTGGGTGTTCCTTTTTGGCCTCACCATATCCTGCGTTCTCTTGTGGGGAGCGGGACCAGAGACCCCCAAGGCCGCCCCGCACGACAAATGGCGCAGCGAGCAGGGTTTCCCGCACGACAGGGATGTTAGAGAGTAGGGTAAGCACAGTTAGCAGTTTCCTTCCCTACAGTACCTTACTCAGCAGCCACGGGGAAAATCTTCAGTAATGAGCCAAAGTATCTCTCTGGTTAAACTTCATAGACTGCAGTATTTTTACTGGGAAGTTCGGAGCTGATCCATAAGTAAGCCTCATTTCGTAGACTCATTCCTGCCTTTGAAAACTGTTTCAGATGTCCAAATGAGGGTGGTTGTTAATCAGCAGAATAAAATTGGGTAAGTGTATTTTTTAAACTGTTATCTGATTAATTCGCTTACTGTCCAAACATTAGCAAGCCCCTGATATGCCAAGCCACATGCTAGGTGCTGGGTTAAACAGAGCCAGCTGTTGGTCTGTGTTCTCAATGAGATGAAAATCTGGTAACAGACAATTGGAGAATCATGTAATAAATGCTGCAAAATGGTAAATAGTGAGGGTTATAATAACGTACTGAAATGCCACTTAACTCAGGCTCGCAGAGTCACAGAGCTTCATAAAGGAGGTGGATCTGGAAGAACAGGGCAGGAGGAGTAAGCTAAGTGAAAAATCAGTCAGAAAAGGAAGATGTCTGACAGAGAAAGAACCAGAAGGCACGTGAGAGCCCGAGGAATTTGTCTGAGCCACAGTGCACGTTGACTGGAGGTCCAGACTGAACTGCATAGGTGATGAGAGCCATTGAATGATTTTAAGATGAGAAATGGCACGAATATGTCTGTGTTTAGAATGATTATCATAGCAAGAGTGTGGAAAATGGATTGGACAGAGATGAAGACAATAAGCAGAAAGATAAACTAGGACCCTATTACAGCAATTCAGGAAACAAAGTAATGGTAACCCCAAACAACTAACCTGTGTGAATAGGGGCATGGAAACCTGGGGAGAGAGACATGGACACTGTCATGTGCTACCCAAACGCCCCATCAGTGAAACACTTGCTGATGCAGTTACTGGGAATGCGCTGAGCAGACAGTCTTCAGCTGCCAACCCTGTCATTCATTGCTATTGTTGCAGAGCTCCTCACCTGAGGTCACTTCCCATCTCAGTGTGGTGCAGTGACTGAGTGATGTGAGGGGATGAAGGCTTGGCAAACGTGGCCCAGCTCAGGGCCCCTCTGAAGGATCGATCTATAGAAGCTCCAGTGTTCCCTATGGAACGACACAGGGCTGTGTGCAGCTCGACTTCTCTCTCTGATCACTCCTGCTTCATTCTCTTCCCTTTCACAGGGCTGATTGCAAGAACACACTCTAATAAACATCCTGCATGCTAAACTCCATCTGAGTCTGCTTCCTGGGGAACCCAAGCTGCAGCTTGATATATAGGTAAGGAGGTAAGGGAGAGGGAAAAGTTGAGAACAATTTTAAGATTTCTAGCTTAGGTCACTCAGATAGGAAATAAAGGAAGAAGAACAATTTTGGAAGGAGAGTTATGCATCTAACCTGAGCACTGTCTTAATCTTTGGGTGACATCACAATTTTCATGTGTCCTTGGCTTGAAACCCTACAGTCATCTTGGCCCTTTCTTCCCTTCAAACCCAATTGTCAATAAGTCTTATCTATTATTTTCTTTATATGGGCCTGGGATTCAAGCCTTCTACTTTATTGCTACTTCTTACTTTCATCTATTCCAAGTTCTACCATTTTATGCCTGAGTTGCCACATTAGCCTTGGAATAGACCTTGTTAGCTTCTTTCTCTAACCTCTTGGTTTTAATCAGCTTCCCTAAAGTACCATTTTCATTATGCTGCTTTCCAGCTTAGCATATCTCAACATTTAGGGTCATGTAATAGATATTGGTAAACTCATTGTTCCAGCCCATTCAATTTGATTCCGCTTAAGACACCATGCTTGAGCTCCTACTATACTCCAGGCAGGATAGTAGGAACCTGGGGATCCAATGTGAATAAGAGGTAGTCTCTGCCTTCTAGAAATTCTCAATTTAGTAGAGGAGACTAGCACTTAAATAAAAGTGAAACAGTATAATAAAAGCTCAGTTGAGACAGAGGTGTTTATGGAATATAGAGTAGAAAGAAATTATTTCTGTGAAAACTCTTTCAAATGAATGTCAACTCCAATGTACTATTCTCTGGCTCCACCCTGCTCATCCCATCTAATTTTCCCACTTCCCAAGTTGTATTCACTGCCTGTGGGTAGTAACCAGCTTCCAGTGATACTCGACTTAAGATATTCAAGTTCTGTGTAGTCTCTCCTTGCTCCCCTCCCCAACACAGACACACTGGGGAAGGATACTTTCATTAACCAGCAGGATATTCTGAAAATAATGAAGTGTAACTTCGGGGCTAGGTGATAAGACTTCATTCACTTTTTGTGAATAAAATATACAATTCCTGGGTTTTCAAGACAGTGGACATCAGTCATGAAGAACAGTGATTGTTGAGAGATAGACAGCAAATGATGCGACCTCTATGACTTTCTGAGTTTATTGCCCTGAGAGAGTTTCCAGGGCATAGCACAGGAAGCGGGAGAGCCAGAGGAGGAGACTCATTGAGTTGAGGAGACAGAGTTGAGAACCTAGGGAGAAGACAATGGCTAGAGTTTGCAGGACGGAATGTTAGAGAAGAGACAGAACTCCAGAGATCTGCAGAAGGTCACCCTTGAGTGTTCAGCTGAGTACTGCTCAGTGCATGTAGGTAAGGAAAACAACCCAAGGATGGAAAAAGAACCACACTTCTTCACCTTAAAAGATAAGAAGCAATAGTAGTCAACACTCAAACAGAGCCAGGAACAGTGCCTGTTCCCACCAGTCAGATTGGAAAACTTCATAATCGATAAAGCACTGAGTGAAGAATTCAGAAGGGTCTTGTCTCAGTAGCAGACGATCATTGGCCCTGATCTTGTCCCACATAACAAATCTTAAAGGCAAAGCTGAAAGGACCAAACTATTTCCAAGTAACTTAATTACATCCTAGAATAAAGCTCAAGAAAATACTGATAGGACTACAAAACTATCTAATACCAAAAGGCAAAATTCGCAATTGCTGGCATCCAATAAAAATGATCAAGCATGCAAAAAAGCAGGACAATATGACTCATAATGAAAAGAAAGCACACTCACTCAAAACTAACCTAGAGTTGATGCAGATTTAGAAATAGCCGACAAGGACAATCAGGTATTATAAATATACTTCATAAGTGCACAAAGTTAAGTAGAGACTTACAAGACATAAAAAAGGCTAAATTCAGCCTGTAGAGATGAAAACTAAACTGCCTGTGATGAAAATATGTTGAATAGGATTAATGGCAGCTATTGCAGAAGAAAAGATCAGTAAACTTGAAGATATAACAACCACAGAAATAAGTATTTTTAAAAAATGAACAGAGCATCAGTGAGCTGTGAGACAATTTCAAGCACCTTAATATACATGGTATTGTAGTTTCCATAGCAGAGACAGCAGGGGAGAAACATGTTTAAATAAGTAATAGCTGATAATTTTTCAAATTGATGAAAGCTACAAACCTAGGGTCCCAAGAAGATCAATGAAATCCAAGCACAAGAAACATGAATGAAATGACACACTAAGGTAAACCAAACTAAAATTGTTCAAAAACAGTGATAAAGATTTTAAAATCAGCCATAGAAAAAACATATGTAGAGACATATACTTAAGGATGACAGCAGATTTCTTGTTGGAGGCAGTGTAACAGAGAAAAGAGTGGAGAAGCATCATTAAGGAAAGAAAAAAAAAAAATCAACTTAAATTCTATGACCAGTGAAATATCTTTCAAAAATGAAGCCAAAATAAGATCTTTTTATACTACAAAGCTGAATGAATTCACCACCCCAGGAGACCCATAATATTAAAAAAGAATGTTAAGTTTTGGGATCAGGGTGATAGTGGCCTTATAAAAGAGTTTGGAAGAAAAAAAAAGTTAAAAGAAGTTCTTCAGACAGAAGGAAAATGATACCAGGTGAATATCTGGATCTACAAAGAAATGAGAAGTACCAGAAATGGTAGCAAACGATTAACTATATATTTGTTCTTAGTATTCAAATATGTTTAAAGGTAATTGATTATTTAAATAGCTGTAATAACAATGTATTTTGAATTTTATAACATATAAAAGTAAAATATATAAAATCAGTAGCACAGAGGCTGACAAGGAGTAATGGAATATACTATTATATAACTATACTATTGTATGAATATACATATATGTTATGGATGAATGTTTGTGCCCTGCCCTCTGCAATTCGTATGTTGAAATCCTAAAGCTCAACATGATGGTATTAGGAGATAAGGCCTTTGGGAGGTAATTTGGTCATGGGGGTTAATCCTCATGAACGGAATTAGTGCTCTTGTAAGAAGAAACCCAAGAGCTTGTTCTCTCTCTCCCCTTTCCACGATGTGGAACCCAACAAGAAGAAGACCATTTGCAAATCAGGAGGAGAATCTTCATTCAGCCCTGAATCTGCCAGCACCAAGCCTCCAGACTATGAGGAATAAACGTTTGTTGTTTCAGCCACCCAGTTTATGGTATTCTGTTATAGCATCCCAAACCACCTAAGACAAAATGTGAAATGGTCTAATATCATTTGAAAGTCAATTGGGATAAGTTAATGATATTTACTATAAACCCTAAAAGAACCAGTCAAATAACAAAACAGGAAGTTAGAGCTAATAAGCCAACAAAGGAGATAAATGGAACAATAAAAAATATTTAGTTAATTCTGAAGAAAAAAAAGGCACAAGAAGAAAAAAAGGAGAAGAAAGAAAAGATAAGACAAATAGAAAATAAACAGCAAGATGGTAGATATAAAACTAAACACATCCATCTTCCTTGTAAATGCTCTAAACACTTCGATGAAAAGGCCAAAATTGTTAGATTGAATAGAAAAGCAATGCACAGCTATATGCTATTTACAAAGAATACAATTTAAATATAAAAACACATATTAAAAATAAAGAAAGAAAAAATATATACTATGCTGATATTAATCAAAAGAAAGTTGTAGTAGCTATATTAATTTCAGACAAAGTAGATTTCAGAGCAGAGAATATTACCAGAGTAAAGAAGTTCATTTCATAATGATAAGGAGGTCAAGTCATCAAATAGACATAATAGTCTTCAACATGCACTTAGTAGTAGAGTTTCAAAATATGCGAAGAAACAACTGATAGAAATACAGGGAAAAATAAAAAAAATTAACAATGATATTCAAAGATTTAAGTATTCCTCTCTCAATTATTGATAGAACAATCAGAAAGAAAATCAGTAAGGATATAGACTATTTGAACACATTTATGAACCAACTTGACCTAATAGTGTTTCAAAATAGATCACATGCCTAAATGCAAAACCTAAAATTATAGAACTTCTAGAAGAAAAGATAGGAGAAAAACTGTAAATTTGGAAGAAACAAAGATTTTCTAGATATGGCAACTAAAGAATAAGCTATAAAAATGATTAATTAAACTTTATTAAAATTAAAGTCTGCTTTTCAAATACTGCTGTTTAGAGAAGGGAAACCTAAGCCAAAGATTGAGAGAAAATATTTGCAAAGCGTATGTCTGATAAATGAATTGAACTTGGGAATGTAAAATGATACAACCTTTTGGAAAACAGTTTGCAGTTTCTTATAAAGGTATATACAGACATCTAGCATATGTTCTAACCATTCTACTTTTATGTATTTACCCAAGAGAAAAGAAAAGATATAGCCATAGGAAGACTTGTACACAAATATTCACTGTAGCTTTATTTACAAAATCCCAAACCAAGAAACAACCCACATATCCCTCAACAGGTGCATGGATAAACAAGATTGCAGCATGTTCATACAACAGAATTACTACTCAGCAACAACAACAACAACAACAAAAATGAAGGAACTACTGATACACACCAACATGAACAAATCTCAAAATAATTATTCTGGATGACAAAAAACACATGAAAAGAGTACATATTGTGTGATTCTATTTATATAAAATTACAGGAAATGCCAACTAATGTATAGTGACAGCAGATCAGAGGTTGTCTCCAGGCAGGGGGAGGGAGTGGTGAGAAGGCAGGGTCACTAAGGGGCAGGAGGAGACTTTGGGATGCGATGTAGAAGTTTACTATCTTGATCATGGCAAATGTGTCACTGGTGTATCCATATGTCAAAACATCAAATATTACAATTTAAATATGTGTTTTTAATTGTGTATCAATTATACCTGAATAAAGTGGTTTAGGGAAAAAAAAGTGAAACTCTTTTGTGACATTATAATTTCAAAGAAATCTGACCTGTTTATGCAAACAGCCTCTCTAAGGAACATGTAAGTGAGTATTCCAGTCTTTCTGTCAGAGAGTTTGGCCAAGGAGAAGAGACAGCATCAGCATTTTTTCCCCATTAGATTATGTACCTGCCAAGCCCTTGTGCCCTGACTATGATTGCACCAGCAGAGCTGGCCTTTGTTTGCAACCTTTTAACCTCCGTCCCTGCATGAAATCTTTGCTCAGACTGAGCCATCTTTCTCTGGATTTTGCAGGTCAGCACCTGGTGACTGCAGACCTTCCCTAGAAAACCCACATCATTTTAAGAGCTGGGCCAGGTTTCAAGTGGTCCAGAGAGCCCCTCTCTGCCTGCCCTGCAGACAGGCAATTGTTCTCCTTTATTGCTATGTTCAACCTTACCGGCCTCCAGCCACCATTCTGTCACTCTAATGATGCCAATCGCCATGTTGGACCATTTCCAGATACCGTAAGCTCCTCAAGGAAGGGTTATGAGCTGTGTCCTATCCATCTTGTACTTCCTGCACCAAGCATAGCTCCTGGATCAAGTCAGCAGTGAATACATGTTTATTTTATGAACAAATGAATGTTTAATGTAAAAAAGACAATTTTCAAGGTAATCCTGATATGTAATAGTACTCACAGTATGAACAGGTTGTGACCTAAGTCTTAATTCGTGAGAAAGTTATTTAGAATTAGCAACATATTTGGCTACAGAATAGTGGTAGCTAACATTATCACATGCCTACTATGCTGGCACTTTTCTAAACATTTACTCATGCATTGTCTCTTGGAATCATCAAAAGTGCCAGGCTACAATACAAAAAGTATTAGGTTGGTGCAAAAGTAATCGCGGTTGAAAAGGTTGTAAACAATTGCAAAAACCGCAATGGCTTATGCACCAACCTAATACCACAACCTAGATGGCTTAAACAACAGGTATTTATTTATTTTCAAACAATTCTGGAGGCTAGAAGTCTGAGATTAAGGTGTCAACAGGGTTATTTTCTTCTGAAACCTCTTTCATTGGCTCTCAGATGGCCGTCTTCTCCCTGTGTCTTCACATTGTCTTACCTCTGTGTGTGCGCTGTGTCCTAATTTTCTCTTCTTCCAAAGACACCAGTCATATTGAATTAGAGTCTACCCATGAGATCTCCTTTTAACTTAATTACCCCAGTAGAGGTCCTATCTCTAAACAGTTTCATTCCGAGGTACTGGGGTTTAGGACTTCAACATAGGAAATTTGAGGGGACACAATTCAGCCCATTATAGTACCAATACATTTGACTATAATTGTTGTTCCCATTTTACAGATGAGAAAATTGAGGCAAAAGAGCAGCCAAACTTTCCAGGGTTATATCCTTAACAAATGTCGGAGCCTGGAAACTAATACAGGGGGTCTGATAACTCCAGACCCACATTCTTAATAATTACACTGTACTGACTCACAATTGAACTAAATGTTCTCACCAGTAGGCAGAGTCTCAGGAGGCTAATTCATTACAGTTGGAATCAACACAGTTGGAATACTTCTCAAGGTATTCCAAAGACACAAGTGCTGAAAGCCTTAAGGCATAAAGAAAAGTTGAAATTAGAAATTAGCAATGGGGCCTCCACAGGCAATAGCTATGGGGCACTGGAAGCGTGAGCTGTAGTCAGAACCTTCAGTGGCTGCAGCCTCAATGACGTTATAAGTGGTCAGAGGACCAGTGGCTGTTTCTATGCAAGGGCCTCTTATTAGTTAAGTAGTTTAATTCTGAGACTGCCTATATTTACAAAAGAGACAAAAAGAATAGAGCAGAAGGCATAATTAATATGCCACTGGGATCTTGAAATAGTATGTGTATTGTTTTAGGGCTTTTAATTTACTTTAACTTTCTTAATGTACTCTAATATACTACATAGATATATGCAATATAATTTTAAATCACTGGAGGCTTTCTTTTCTGATAATAATTAATTTCATAGCACAGCAATATTTCTTAGTCTAAATCTCTCAGGCAGCAGACAACGTGAACTCTTTTTTCCCTCCACTTACAATGCACTCAGGAACATATTTCTCTAAACCATGTTTCCCTAGGTGGCTTGTATCCTATGCAACATTCAGGTTTGTAACACCAACTTTTGTTTGGTCTCTATTATGACGTAATGCATAGTCTAAAGGTATTTATAAAAGAGCCTGTGAGGAAGTTGGTCATATCAAGGGATAACCCCAATCGATGTGGCTTTTCATTCAACAAATATTTAGGCATGATTCTAGGCATTGGAAGTGACTTTTAGTGCCATATGACTGATAGGACAGACCTTGGATCTAATTTGTCAGCAGGCTGTACTCCTGCCCCTGAGGGATGTGGTCCCACAGAGGAAACGCCCGTGTGCAGGAAAGGCTGAGTTGGGTCTGCCCAGAAGAAGGTCTAGCATACATGAAATTGTGAGTCACTGTAAAAGTTTCCTGGTCAGGGTTGGCCCAGCACCTGGCCTTCCAAGCCCACTGGTCCTGGGATTGTGACTTTCAACCTGTGCATGGGCAGGTCAGAACTGACAGGCAGGAAGTACAGCTGCTTTGTGTCTCATCCACCAGAGGGATAGGAGTCACACTTTATGTGTGCAACCCAAATAAAGCTGAACCTTCAAGTTTTCAGAACAGTATCACATTGAAAAGAAACATCAGTCAGATATCAAAAGAAGCCCTTGAAAGAGATTTTTGAATCTTAATAAATTTTCAAAAGGACCAAGAAAGGATTTCATTCATAAATTTGAGTGAAGTTGTTGAAAATCCTCTTTACCTTGTGTCTCCCCAGAGCACTTATAGCACAGCATCTGCCTCAATTGGCTTTTCAAGTTCCTTACAGAGATGCCATAAGGGGCAGAGTGCTGCACTGGAACTTCTTACTAAGCCTGAGGCGTGCTTATGCAGGCCGGCTCCATACAGAACAGGAGCCTGTGACTTGTGTGCCTTCCTCGTGTTCTGCAAAATCTCATAGAGGTGGGTCCTGCCCCATGCTCCAGGCTGCCCTTTCCATGGGGCCCTACTGTGCTGCCATTCTATCTGGGTAGACTTCTTGTCAAAGGGAGTGAACACCTGCCCATTGGTCAGAAATGCTTGGATTCGCACTTTCTATGTGTCCCCAGCCCCCAACGCCCACACACCCCAGGGATGGAGGCAAACTCGACAGGCTTCAACTCCCTTCTGCTCACATTTCCAATTACATCTCTTAAGGAGCATCTCATTTCTCTGCTTCCTGAGAAGTTTAGGGATAGGCAGACAACCTGACTGCCTTCCCTCTTCACTTCCTGTCTCCCTTCATTCCTTACAGAGAACTCAAGTTTGCTTAATTGGAAGTTGGTTTTTAATTCCAGTTACTAAGTTTCTAATATCTAATGTAATCCAAGTGGACAGTGTCACAGAGTGAGTGTTTTCCTGGGATATTGGCATTGTCAGTGTTAGAGTTTGGTCTTTGCTGTATTATTATTATTATTATTATTATTATTATTATTATTATTTTAATTTTGTTATTGGGGAATATTGGGGAACATTGTGTTTATCTAGGGCCCATCAACTCCAAGTCATTGTCTCTCAATCTAGTTGTGGAGGGAGCAGCTCAGCTCCAAGTCCAGTTGCCATTTTCAATTTTAGTTGCAGGGGGTGCAGCCCACCATCCCATGCAGGAATTGAACCAGCAACCTTGTTTGTAAGAGCTGGAGCTCTAACCTACTGAGCCATCCGGCCGCCCCTGTTGCATTATTTATAGTGACCATTGCTTAGTGCATCTAACTACTTCCTTTTGGATTAACTTATACTTCGGATGATGTGCATCCTTTGTAGCTTTGAAATTATTGTGCTCTCATTCTTGAATGTTAATTTAGCTCTCTGTGGAATTCTAGATTGACAGTGTTTTTTTTTTTCCAGCACATGGATGATATTACTCCATTGTTTTCAGATCCCTAGTGTTCCTGATGAAAAGTACGCTCGCAATCCAATTGTTATTCTTTTGTGGGTAATCTGGGTTTAGGTTTTTTCTCCTCTCTGGTGTCTTTCAATAATTTCTCTTTTCTTGATGATCTGTAGTTACACTTTAAATATCTGGATATTCACAACTCTGTGTTATTTCTTTATTCTGAATATTCTTAGCCATTATCTTTTTAAATATTGTCTCATCACCATGTCCTCTCTTCTCTCCTTCTGGATTGATAATAGATGTATGATGGGGCTTCTCTCTCTAATATTGCTCACTTTTGTAACATTGCTCACTTTTGGTGACTTCGTCAACACTTAATTTGTTTTACTACATCTTCTCTTTGGCTATGTCTTATACTGATTTAATAGCGTCTGTTAGTTTATCCATTTATGTCAATAATTGCTTTCCATTTCTGTGATCCTGACATTCTTTTTCACATCTACCTATTCATGATTACTATCTTTCAGTATTTGTATCTTTCTAAATAAAGTTTTTCCTTCTTGTACCCCTTTGAAAATATTACCATACATTAAATCTTTTCACATTACTCTATTGATTTCATTTCTTCAGAATAAATTCTCCAGGTGTTGAGTGTTTTGGCTACCTTTCACAACTTCAATTTTCCTCATATGTTCTGAAATTTTAAGTATGTGTTTTTTGTCTTCCTCTCCCTCCCCTCATGTCCAACCTTTGTGTCTGGTCTTTTTGAGGTTGCCACATCCCAGCACTGCACAATCCCTACTTATGATCAAATTTTATGCAGACAACCCTTACATACAAATGCAATCCTTTGTCAGTACAAGTTTGGCCTAGTTTCATATTATAGAATTATTGCTGTTCTTTTCTTCCATCCAAGCAAGAAGAAAACTTTCTGTAGAGCTCTAGTTAGTAGTTGTAGCTCATTTCAGCCTATGTTCTTTTTCAGGAAGCCCCAGAGCATCCCACCTGGTTATGCATGTGGAGCTTTCCATCTCCTTTCTCTGTTTGGAGTAGAACTCCTGACCACCCTGCCTATCTCTGCTCCTGGTTTCCAGCAGGCCTGAGACTTGGTCACTGCTCACTGTTTTGCGTTCCATTTCATTTCTGGTCTATGTAGATGATTATGCTCTTGAGTACTGAGTTATTGTGGATTTTTGATTGTTTGTTTTGTTTTTACTGAGCCATTTAAAAAAGTCAGCAAGTGTATATTTTAAAAATACTTTATCATAGCTTTGCATTTGAAGTAAAATGTGGATATTTCTACAGGAACCTGCTCTGCCTTCTTGACCACCTTTCCCACTACTTTAGACCTTTCTCCTTCTCCTCCAGCATGACATACTACAACGCATGAATTATATTTCGACGCTGTGTCATTTTTATACAATATATATTCTTCCATTTATTTGCATATTTAATCCTTTATACTTGGTTTTGCCTAACACTAAAGGAAAGCTGGCCCATGGATGTCAGATAAGGAGCAACGTTGAGTCAGCAGGCCCTGGTTTTGGTTTGCCTGGTACCAGGAGACATCTAAGCTCAGGCTTGAGTATAAACCTATTGTAGGCTTTCTAGGATGCCTTCCGATGCCGAGTCAGCTTTAATAGGAGGATGCTTCTGTCAGTCCATCTTCTTCCCCCCTTGCTTAGCCTTCCCCTTCCCATCTGTCAAGATTCATTATTTTGGAGGATTTAGCCTCTCTTCTTCCTGTTGCCCTTCTCTTCTTCCACACCACAAATCTTAATTAGATGTTTCCCCACCATCCTGAGACTACAACCCATAATTTTGTAAGCTAAGATTACTACTTTTGTATCAAGCTCCTCTACACCCAAGATACCTGGTCATGTTGAGTACCTGCTTCCAGGCCTTTGTTAAAAGTCAGGGAACTGGCAGGGTTGGGAAGCCTTGTTGGAAACCTTTTTGTCACAAGAATGAATAATATAATGTGTATGAAAGGCAAATATTCTATGCCTAATTGCTTTAGGAAAAAATGTTAACGTGATGCTGATTATAGATATTTGAAACTTAGAAAATGGAAAGAAGAAAACTAAAATTTCGGTATTTTTTTTTAATGGGCTTCCTGCCACTTATGCCTAACTACTGCATAATACAATAATTTGAATGCATAAAGTTAACTTTGTTATATGTTTCATTTCATTACAAAAGAAAATACAGGAGTATTTATTATGGCGAGAGACCTAAAGTTAATAAATTTCTACAATGTTGCCTTATATGTGTAATATATATATATATATATATATATATATATATACACACACATATACATACATGTATGTCGTTGTTTATTGTATATATATCATGAGTTCTGCTATTGCCATTCTAGTTTCTGCTTGAAACTGTACAAAATTTAGAAGAAAAAGATTTTGTTAGTAGCTAATCTGATAAACTAATCTTAGCAATGGATTTAATAGTTGTTAATAGCTAAGGGCTTGCCACACCCAGATAATATGCTGCATTTAATGAACTCTTTGAACATTTTATCTAAAGATTGAGCAGGAGAAGAAATTAGATTACCTATATTAAGCTAATTTGGAGATACTTTGTATAGATTTTTCAGTACACTTTAAGTCATATTACGATGGCAATTCAGAAGACAGACATATTTACCTCTCCATATGGAACTGGTTCTTATTTTTAAGGAAAACAATATATTACATCATGCCACTGAATCTCACGATAAGAAGGTAATCTTCCAATTTTTATAACCTTTGCAATTTGATAGGTTAAATTATGGAAACGCAATCTCAATATTTTACCTCGCATATCTTTGACCATTAATGGAATTGAAAATTTTAATGTGTCTTTGGTCATCTATGTTTCTTTCTATAAATTGTCTTTTCATATTCTTTGTCCACTTTTTAAAGGATGTTTGCTTTCCTTTGGATTCATAAAAGCTCTTTGTATGGTAAAGGTTATTGTGATATTTCAATTGAAAAAGTCCAAAGATATAAATAAAAGGGGCTTCATTTTCTTATTTTATGATAACATAAGTTTCTGAGTTTATGAATTGCAAGTATGGGGATTGGCTACAACTGAATGTAATACCTTTGTTCATCCTGAATGCTGCCTTCTATTGTTGAATTAGCTATCTCCCCCAAAGGACAGCGAATGCCATTGTTCTTCCTTCTTTTTGACATTTAAAATATTTATAATTTAGCCAAGATAAAAAGGCTAGAAAAGAAAACATATCAGTTTTCTATAATAAATCACCCACAAGAGATTTTTCTATTGTGTGACTGGCATTATATTTGCATAAAGTGAGAGGTTAGGACATATAAGTGTTTGATTCATTAGCAAAAACAATATCCAAATGTCACATTTAAGCTGTCTTTTACTGTTAAGCAAATATGTAATACAGCAGGACCCTCCATTTGGACAAACCATGCTAAGGGGATCTTAGAATCCTTCCCCAGGTGTATGGCCCTCTTGTCCTTTACTTTCCTGCGCTAAATTAATCATTATCACCTATTTCTCTCTTATATATTAGGAAATAATTTCAGACATCCAAAACATGCAGAGAATAATTTAGCAAATGTTAATTGTCCTTACTAAGCTTAACCAATGCATCACATAGCAATAGGCACTCCCTGTATTTTTCCTTATCCCAAATACCCTGTTCCCTCCCCACTCAGAGGTGACTGCAATCCTGGATGTGGTATTAATTGATCCCACGCATGACAACACTTACGTGACATGTGCATGAACCTTTAAGCAATATATAGAACTGACTGATCTGCATGGTTTTTAAGTTTATGTAAACAATACAATACAACAATGTAAACTTTCCTGAACATTATTGAGATTTATCCATGTGGCTACTTGCAGCTCTCATTAATTTCCTTTTGTTACTGTATAATATTCCATTGTATGATTCCCCACTCAACTTGATTTCCTTAAAATTCATTTATTTTCCTGTGTAAAGCCAGCAGATGTTCAGTATTGCCCCCACTCATTTCTACCTCCATAATTTCAGAGCATGTCAAGAGAGGAAATAAATCCCTCCTTTAATGTTAACTTTGTAAAATATTGTTCAGTGCATGTTGGTTTTCTTGCTATTATATTACCCTTTTGCTTTATCTTTTATTCTCCCCCTCCTCATTCCCTATTACTTTACACATAGAAGTAAAAATGAAATGGAAACTTTTTTCTGGAAGCCCTGACTCTTACCATGGTTCCCTCAATTGTATACAGTGCATTGTTCACTGACTGGCAGAGCTGTGGAGTTCCTCGTCTCGTTCATAGCTTATTGCTACTCCAGCAACACTGGTATCCTGCCCTTCACCTCTTGACTTGCTGCCACCAGTCACAAAGTTATGAAATGGAGGAAATGTGTCACCGGGAACACAAACCTTCCTGATTTTGGGACTCTTTCTCTCATTGAAAATGTAACAGAGTTTTGCGTTTTGTCACAAATGAAAGCCTTTAGTGCTTGTGTTTTTATCATAAAACTTCAGGCGTCTGCAAATGGGGGTGGAGGGTCAGAGGGTTGGAGGATCTCTAAGCTGGCAACACTGTTTCCTGGAAAGTGCATGGATGTGAGACTCAGAGAAAGCTCCTCTGGTCCCAGGTTTGCTGCATGCTGGCTCTGAGACAGTGGCAAATTCCTTACTTTCTCTCAGCCTCTACATCCTCATTTAAAAAGTAAACTTCTTTTCAGGATCACATAGGATTAAATATATTACATATTCAGAGTAAATAGAGAGAGCAAATACTAAATGACTACTAGTGTTCTCATTTCCTTTTTGCCCTGGTTGTTCTCCCTGGAGTTCTGTTCACACCCAGATAAGACCTGCCTACCTCCCCACCCCAACATCCAAAAGGTCTGGGAGCCAAGTATGATTGCATCCTAACACCAGTCTTCAGAAAAGACGTCCTTGGTTTTTCAACAATTGACTAGAAAAATCATAATAAAAACTAAATGAAGTGTAGTGCTCTCTATACACTCCGTTTTATTAGAAATATCCTATATTATACCTTCTACCAGAGATGATGTAAAGCAAAATCATTGCAATGTCAAGCTCCTGAACTCATCTATAGCTACTCTGACCTAAGACTGAGTGTGCACCCCTCAGCCACCTCACCCTAAGCAGCTCACCCTCCCTGGAGAGCCACGGCCCCCTGTCTCCAGTTCCTAATCCTATTCTGGCTCTTAGCCAAAGATCCCGATATGTGTCTATTTCCTCCAGGTCTTCTGTAGTCTGGATCAATGGTCAATGTTCCAGCTTCTCTCTCATGTTTACAACAGTGCACCTGCTCTTTCACCATCCAGGTGACAGAGTTGCATTTCTCCAGAAGACTCTTTGAGAATGTTCTTTCATTCACAAGTGAAGGAAAGTCAACTTAAATCAGCCCGGGGGAAAAAACGTACTGGGTGGGACTTTATTGGAGCCTGTGACTCTGAAGGCCAAGGATAGGCTGGATCAGTCATGGTTGGATCCAGGGTCCCGACCATGTCATCAGAACACATCCCTCACACCTGCTGTGTGTGTGTGTTTGTGTGTGTGTGTGTCTGTCTGTCTGTCTGTCTGTCTGTCTAACTTAACTTTGCTTCTTTTTGCCTATTGTTCTCAATTTTTTCCTGCCACAAACAGGAATTGGGAAAGTGGCTATTGTCAGTACAAGCTCCTTTCCTTTCAGTTCAGAATCCTATAGAGACAGAAAATTGCCCTGCCTTAAAATATAAACGGGTTTTGCATTTTAACACAAATGCAAGATCTTCTGACCGACAACCCCCCAAAAAACCAAGGGGTATCTAGAACACAAAGGACGGTACTGTGGGGATGAAAAACATCAGAGAACCTAGGGTCCAGGAGATTCCCAAGGTTCTATTTTCTGAAAAAATTACTGATTGAAATAAGCAGTGTAAGCAACCATCTAAAATCAGGCCTAGTAGCATTCACAAGCCCATTTTGTTCAGTATCTACAGGGACGGAAGACATTGTTAGTGCTTACGGAGGTGTCCTATTCTCCTCCCTTCCCCAACTCTGGAAAAATCACACCTCCCGCCCCCTTGAATGAGACATGGCCATATAGTTTGCTTTGAGCAATGAAATAGGAGCAGAAGTAATGTGGGTCACTAAGAGTCATAATGTGCAATTTCCCACACTCTCTTCTCTTGCAGCCATTGTCATGAAGGAATTCTTAAGGTGAAGAAGAGGAGCCAGAGATCAAAGTGGCCTCAAATGAAAAGCCACTGCAAGGAGGGTAGTAGCCTGGATGTGATTTGAAGTGAGAAATTAAGTTTGTGTCTCAAGCTTAAGATTTGGAGGTTACTGCAACATGGCCTGCTTAGCCTATCACAGCTAATACAATTGGGTGCTGAAAAACTAGGTAGTTCTACCTTTTCAATGAACTCTGTGAACTTGAACATTTCACTTAACGCCTCTGAACAGAAATTCATTTTTGCAAACTGCCTGAGATGACCACAGAGAAGAGCATTAGCTAACTGTTAGTGAAAGTGATGGCCTGAAATAATGTCCAGGGTATCAGAGACCAGCTGGATACTCACTGGTACCATTTACTTGTCCTGTCACTCAAGAAACCTACATTTTCCAGCATACCTTCCGAAGGCAGATGAAATGTGGGCAGAATGGTATCCGTGCCTTCTAGGTTACTCATAAAACATCCGCGTGTGATCTTCTTTGCTTGCTCCTCTCCTTCCCACTTACGAGGCTAAGAACAAAGGACTCAGTAATGACGGGGCATATAACGACAGCAACCCAGTTTCTGACTTGTCATTTTAAGGAGAAACTTGGAGGATTGCTGTCCTTGAAAGTCACCTGACCCACACAGCATAACCTCATCTACTGTAGATAATGTTACCATGTTTCCCTGAAAATAAGACCCAGTGGGACAATAAGCTCTAATATGTCTTTTGGAGCAAAAATTAATATAAGACCCGGTATTATATTATATTGTATTATATTATATTATACCCGGTCTTATAGTAAAATAAGACCGGGTCTTACATTAATTTTTGCTCCAAAAGATGCATTAAAGCTGATTGTCCGGCTAGGTCTTATTTTCGGGGAAACACGGTATGTAAAAAATATGTTAAGGCAGGGGACCCTGCATACAGAGAAGCTGGGCTGGGAGTTTCCATGATTAAATGGGGGACACAAGGCCACCATCAAGGCTGAGGGCCTCACACCCAGGACCAGTATTCCAAACTTCTGGCTTACTTGATGATGACTGAACTCAGCTGTGTGGATACCAACTTAGATCAAACCATTCTAAGATGGAGCATCTTCACGAATGACTTGTACATTCATGTTTTGCTTGTCTGTTTTGTTTTGTTTGTGAGGACTACCTCTGTTCATCTGGTCTGGATTCAGAGGACTGTCCAGAGTGTCCTTTCTCCTGGCAGAGTTTCTATCCATGATCCACGCTGAGCCAGGGCCAGCGGAGAGGCCGTGAGCCCTGCCTCCTTGCCAGCTCCCAGCCTCCCACTCAATATACACTTTTCTCTGTTTTTTTCTCCCTTTTTGTTTCTGGGCACATAACAAACAATAATAATAATAATAATAATAAACATTAAACAATATTTTAAAAGAAGTTTGATCATGTTCTAGATTTACCCTTACCTACCCTTGGGGAGAAAATGACTGTTATGAAGGAAAGTCTAAAAACTTTAATTAAGGTTTTGAAATTTAAACCTGACCTACTAGATATGCTGTACCTGGGATTTCAACTGCATGTGTACAAATTCAAAATCTTTGTTAGTTCCAATATACAATGCCATGTTTAAACAAGATTTATCTTTAGCTTTCTATGTGCCAGGCATTGTGCTAAGTGTTTTCACATGGTGGGATGGATATTATTAACTTCAGTGAAATTCCTTCCCAAGTGGCATAGTCAGTCCTGGAATCTTAGCCTGAGTTCGTCAGTCATTGGCTATAACTGTCTCCTGCTACTATTTGCTCTTCTATTATCCTGATTTTATATCCTCAGAGGGTTGATGGAAGCCATTGAGACCAGGGAGGGCTCCCTCCTTCCTTCTACAAACTGACCCCAGTCCCAGCAGCATCCACAAGGTGCTGAGAGGAAGGGAAGAAATTAAGAAGGAATGAACATGAGCGGTGTGACAATTACATTCGCGAACTTTCCACCATGTGCTTACCTTGGCAGCACTGTACAAATAGCTCGGTAAGATTTCATAACCTTGGTATATCAGTGTCTCACAGCTGTGTTTGTGTTGACGTGTGGTGGTGTCTTGCTGAGTGGTGTTCATAATTGTTGTTGCGTGTTTTTGTGTGCCGTCACAAGAATGTCTGAGCTTAAATTAGAGCAACGAACAAACATTAAATTTCTTGTTAAACTTGGCAAGAGTGGAAGTGAAGTCAGGGACATGTTAGTCCAAATTTATGGGGATAACGCCATGAAGAAAATGGCAGTGTACAAATGGATTAAATATTTTTCTGAGGGGAAAGAACGCGTCACTGATGAAGAGAGATCAGGATGGCCAGTAATGAGCAGAACTGATAAAAACATTGCAAAAATGTGTCCAATTGTGGATCAAAATCATTGGCCAGCTGTGAGAAGCATAGCAGACCAAGTAAGCATCGCTAGAGAAACAGGAAAATCTTAACTGAAAATCTTGGCATGTCAAGGGTGTTTGCAAAAATGGTCCCGAAAGAGCTCACTGATGAATAAAAGCAAAGGAGAGTCGAAGTTTGCCAAGACCTTTTGGAGAGGCAAGACGATGTTTTGGGCTGTGTTATCACTGGTGATGAAACTTGGGTGAACCAATACAGCCCTGAAACCAAGTGTCAAAGTGCACAACAGAAGTCAGTCTGTTCTCCATGACCAAAAGATTTCCGTCAGTCCAAATCAAGAGTCAAAATGATGTTGCTAACATTTTTTGATACCAGAGGGATTATTCATTATGAACTTATACCAATTGGACAAACAGTTAACCAAGTTCACTATTTGGAAGCACTGAAAAGGCTGCGTGAAAAAGTTAGATGAAAACAACCTGAACTTTTCGTCAACAATTCATGGCTCTTGCATCATGACAATGCACCAGCTCACATGGCACTGTCTGTGAGGGAGTTTTTAGCCAGTAAGCAAATAACTGTATTGTAACACCTTCCCTACTCACCTGATCTGGCCCCCAATGACTTCTTTCTTTACTCAAAGATAAAGGAAATATTGAAAGGAAGACATTTTGATGATATTCAAGACATCAAGGGTGATACGATGAGAGCTCTGATGACCATTCCAGAAAAAGTGTTCCAAAATTTCTTTGAAGCATGGACTAGGCACTGGCATTGGTACGTAGCTTCCCAAGGGGAGTACTCCGAAGGTGACCATAGTGATACTCAGCAATGAGGTATGTAGCACTTTTTCTAGTATTAGTTCTCGAACGTAATTGTCAGCAACCCAGAAGTGCTTGAATCCACGATTCTTCTATTTCTGCTGGGGTAGAATTCAAGAATAATGAAGCATGGCTTTCATCAGGTTTATTGTAGGATAAGTAATTCAGTAAACACACACACACACACACACACAAAAGCTGCTGTAAGATTACTTTACAGCAGTTTGTTCCATGAAGCATAAAGGGTTATTTGAGTGCAAGCATTAAGACAGTTACCCTGAAGCAATTACAGATACAAGGGATCTCAAAGAAGCTCCGAGCTAGCAATGGACTGGCTTGAGGTGGGTCTATTCTTTACGTCAACAATGACTTTTTGTTTTTTTGTTTTTTTTGCCTTTTTGCACACTAGGAGAGAAGGAAATGTTTCCAGGGCTACTTCTCACAACAGCTGAGGAAATAGGTCTGCATTCCTGTGCTTGCAATTGTGAGTGTAATTATGATGGACAATAGAGCAACGTCCCACAGCTGTACTGTGAGTTGAGGAAGCAATGATCAGACTCCCACTGCAAGACAGACACTCAGTTAGAGGTCTAGTACCGCTGACTGCTAATAAGTACTGACCGCAGTCTCCATGCTGGGACCCGTACATGAGCGCCTCACGACCGCTCTCTCGGGCAAGCTCTTTGATGACCCCACACCACACCGAGCAGACAGTACATAGCTTTCATAAGCTCTCACACCTCTTAAGTGGCAAAACCCGTGTCATTTGGCTTCTGAGCCCAAACACAGAGCCACAGCTCTGTGCTGTCAGGACCCAGGAATTTAGGGTCTAATGCTGCACCCCTTTCTTAGGCCAAGGCAAGGCACAGCTCTGCTCTCTCTGCTGTGTCCACACAGCCTGTCCATGGCCCCGCTTGGTCTCAGTCTTCCATTTGTGGGCCGCAAGGGAAGATTAGGGTAGTCCCCATGGAGGGAATGGCAGCCACGCAATATAGGGGCTGGACTTAATAGACAGTGGTGACCACAGGACCCCACACCATCCCCTTTGGCCACCTCTCATTTTAATTGCTGTTGTGGGAGAAGGTCCTTGTAATGCTGCCAGTGGGGCCACTTCAAATGCCAATGGAGTCTTTCATCTTTTTCAGCCTCAGGTCTTTCTCCAAAGCCCCCAGAGCTCATTCAGCCCAAGAACAAGGCACTGGAAGGTGGGGGGAATGGTGAAGAAGGGGCAGGCAGCCCTCAATCAACAAGATGGAGAGTCAGTGAACAGAAGGAAATCCTGAGATGCGTTCTGTATGTTCCTTGGGGAGTCCCTAGGAGGACTGTGCCCATTTATCCGTGGGGTTAGGCAGCTGAACACTAGTGGCCGTGTGGCTTTCCCTCCCCCTCCCCCTTTATTCTTCCCACTTCTTCCTTGTGCTTCCTGGCATTACCTAACCAACCCCCTGCACCTTGTCTCAGGCTCTGCTTTTGGGGGAAACCAAACTAAGACAGGATGTACTCAGGGTGCAGTTCTTCCGTAGCAATGACAGCAGGGAGAAATAACAAGAATGGGCTCAGGCTCTCCCTGAGTTCCACCCACTCAGTCACCTTGATGGCCCCGAATGACCCTTCTAGATGTATTGCAGTCAATTCTCTGGAAGTTGATGTTGAGAGGGAGTTTGGAGGATAAAATGTGGAATAGAAATAGGTACCTGTGAAAGAAAAGGCAAAGCAGGATCAGGGACAAGAAGTCAAATGCAACTCAGGCCCTACAAAACCTTGGCCCACCTTGCAGCCTCTGGAGCAAACATGGCCTTGAGTCACCCTAGGTTGAGCCCTGGCCTCTCTGAGTCACCAGATGTGGCTGCCCAGGAAGGGTGTGACCTTGGACGTGGGGCTTTCCACTACTGGCAGCAGTGGCTCCCTGAGGGTAGACCTGGCAGCAGGCCTCTGCGTCTGCCACACTGTGGTGCTGCTTGCTCTGGGCCTGTCTGGACCCGTGTGCAGGGACAGCCTCTAGAGGGCAGTGACCTGAACCTGTCTGGTCTTAAACAACCAGCACATTTCCTGGCACAAGTGGACAACTAATAGCTGTAAATGATTTAATATTTAATATCACTGATTGGCAAAGCTCCTAGTATGAACTTCATTTTATAGGAATAAAGAGCAGGAGCTCAGAGTGCTAAAGTGACCTGTCCAAGGTCACAGAGTGGGGAGGGACAGAAGTACTTTTAACGCACAACTTTGACTTTGAGTCTCTTGATCCTTCCTGCTGTTAAATAACTGGACCCGTAGCAGTACACATCTTCTCATTTTGATTCTCTGCTGGATATACACAGCCAGGTATATTTCCAGCCATATTAACCTTATTAAAAATAACAATAAAGAAAAAATCCAGAACCGTTACCCACGTATGATCCTCAGGGCTGGAAAGACACAAGGACAATGCTCTGTATCCAGCAAGGAGGGGAGAGGCTAAGTTGTCTCCCTGTGCATCAGATGGAGATAATCACCATATTTATTGAAAGGTGATCCCAAGCTCTACTTTTTAAAAAACTGTTCTAGATAAAGACTATATGTTATGTCTCATCTTGCCTCTCAATTAATGAAATGATACAATTTCCAATCCACCCTCCCAATGGGGGAGTCACCCTTAAAGGAGGGACTTTGGGACAAAAGAGCTAGGGTTGCCCAGGGATCAACAGGGTGGCATGTTTATCTATCTGAGCCATCTGAGTGCTCCAGTGCAGCCTCTATGCCCAGGCACAGGCCTGGGCTGTCATGGAGTCCTAATTACTTAGTCCCGTAATAAGACAGTCTCTCATGGATTCTGCAACAGCTCAGACCCCAAACCCTGCCTTATCAAACCACCGGCTGCAAGTCCAGGGGAATCTGATGATTAGTTCCTAAGTTTGGCCATCTGCAGGATGTAAGAAGAATAGGAGGAAGCTGGAGTCCTGGGGGCCACATTTATAATTAGCAATGTGATGATTTTTACGGTGCTCTCTGAATGGAGCATGAACATTTATGCTGCACAACTATACCGTGATCAGTGTTTGGTAATTATAGCCATTTATATAGAGCCAAGCACCTATTCCTGTTAAGAAAGTGAAAGAGGTGCCCTGTACAGCTTGCTCGCCAAGCTCAGCAGAGTTACCATGACAGGCAGGCAAGAAGGCCCATAAGTCATAGCATGAAAGGAAACTTGGTGTATTTATGACACCCTATCTTAGGTCCCTTATATTTATTCACTTGTTACTCTGTGCCACACGGAAAACTCCACTTCCCTGAAATATTTTACGTCTCGTGAAAGCAACCCTCAGAAAAGTTGGCACTTCTCTTACATCCCAGTGTGAGGAGACCAGTGGGGTATTCGTGTCAGGATGCTTCATGCACTAGCCCTAAAGAAGGTGGGATGTGGAAACAAGACCACTAGAGTCAGTGAAAAAGGATACCTGAGAGGTCATCAAGTATTGTCCCTCATTTGCCTGTGTCATCCCTGGCTCTGCAAGGCTCACCAGCACTTTCTTGTTTTGTCCCTGCGGTATTTATAGTCTGTCAGTGAGTGTGGGTTCCACTGGGCCCAGGCAGGTGATAACAGCTGTGAGAATACCTTTCTAGTGATTGATCCAAAGGGACGCCATGAGGACTACAGGTACCTGCACACTGACACAGAAATGCAGGCACAGTTTCTCCCTTTATCTGGGAGATGCAGGGAAATGTTAAGGTTGGTCAGAGAGCTTTGAGAATCTCATGAAAGTAAAGGTGGGGTGAGACAAAAAGGGGAGGGGTCAACAAGAACGCACACTATCAAAGAACTATCATTCCCCTCAGGGATGTGTGGAACCCACTGCAGACATGAAACCCGAGGGTCAAGTTCACACCTGCCCTGGGCTGCCTTCCCATCCCTCCTCTCTCCTTCCACTAAGATCCCTTACTCGCCTTATTAATGACATGTACATTTCATCATGACATGATGATTTTCTCCATGTAATTTGTTTCCTAACATATTCTGCAAAGAATTCATTAAAAACTGAACTGGAGATCAGAAAGGCCTGGGCAGAGAGACAGCTAAATGCCAAATTCTCCTGATTGGGGGGAAAGCAGCATTTCCCACACTGTGCCACCCCCAAAATGCTGGCCTTTGAATGCCAGCCTTGCCAGGGAACTGCTGCCACGGTAACCTCAACCAGGGCTCGGCAACTGCCCTCAGAAAACTGACCCAGTGCTGACTCTGGTGGGAGTGCATCCTGAGAGGAGGGAAAAGTAATAGGCTTTCAGGAAAAGATATCATTTTCTCCCAGCAGTTGGGGGGTGGGTGGAATTCATAAAGGCAGGCACAGCCAGTGTTTTGAACAAACATCTTATGCGTTGTTTAAATTAGAGACAGTCACAGATAAAGACATATTTCATCCAGCTGTTTGCTCAGGACTTAGCCCTAATTCTATCTCAAACGCTGTTCATTGTTTAAAGTCTTTATGTATATTCAGAAGTTGTTCCCAAGCATATCTGCAGGGGAAGAAACAGAATGCTGATAGCATTTGTGAGCTGTGTTGGCTGGGCTGGGTCTCAGGAAACACAATGAGATAAACGCCTGAGTGGGAGGGCCCCCTTTCAGTGACCGGATTCTGAGCAGAGGCGAGACCTCAAGCAATACCCGCAGCTCAAGGCTGCCCCAAGTCCCTCTGATAGAGGGGCCAGAACAGCTGAGACCACCGAGGACTTTTCCGGAGCCAGGTCTTGGCATTGAGGCCAGGTGGAGGAAGAGGAAAAGGAGTGGCTTCCTGTCTGTGTGTATCTCTCCCAAAGTAGGGCCCACTGGCCTGCGCAGGAAAAAGATGGCCTTCTCTGATAGGAATGCTGTTTAATTGTTTGGAACAATAGACTAGGGTCTTGGTAAAGGCATTATTTGAACTGAACTGTTTTGTTGAGTTATGAAAAAGGTCATTCTGTGATCTCAATCTGATTACTGTGGAGTTGAGCTAAATGATGGATGATGCAATTGCTTTTCTGAAATACCAATATTATAACAAGCTTGGATTTAATCTTTGCAGAAATTCACTGGGATTTCTAAAACAGTTAAGGGCAAAGGGCAAGATAGTGTATTAAGTAAAGAGGGATAAAATATATTAGTGGTTGAACCCCCTTCCTATACCTCCGTGAAATGGCTCGTGTAGGGAAGTGCTCAGATAGCCTGCGAGTGTTTGAAAGAGAAACAAGTTGTCTGTAGAGGAATGCCAAAAGTTGACCAGGAAGAAGAATGTGAGAGTGAGCACATGGAGCTAGAAGGAGCCTCCTCCTTCATTTTTTCAGATGAGGAAACAATGGTGAAGTGTCTTGCTTGCAAGCTACTCACCTTATTCAGCAACATCCAGGTCCCAGGCCCAGTTCTTCTGACTCCCAGTATAGTGCTCATGGAAAAGTGAGTTGAGAAACAGGGTCTTCTGGAGGCTGACTGTGTCCCCAGAGTGGTGCCTGGTGGCTGAGGAAAATCTTGTTGAGCGGGAGAGTGAGAGAAACTGAGTTGATGATCAAGTTAAAAAGGACAGATTGGAGAAGAAGACAAGAAGGTAAAATTCAGGAATGTAGAGACTAAGAAACAAAACCAGGAGAGATCAGAGAGGTTACAAGGCTGGGAGAAAGGCGCTGGCAGCATGATGGTTCATAGCAGTAATCTGAGGTCACAGTGACAAGGCTTAGATCCTACTCCACCACAGTACAGTCATGGTGCGGCCACTATATTTCATTATGAAACATCATCATTTAACCGCTTTTTAAAAGTCTTTTGGAGATGTGGAGCAAATCTAGTTGTTAAAATGAAAGATTAACCAGTATTTCTAAGTTTAAATTGCATACCTGTGTGAGGGGCATCTGTAGGGCCCAACCTATTGGCTAGATTCTCCAACCTATCTCTGAGGTGGAGAATGATTAAGAAGGGCTGGAGATTCTTTTTAAACATCTATTCAACAGAAGCCAGCTGTATATGGGTTTAGACTCATGAATATTCACGATGGAGAAATGCTAGTTGATACAGGTGTCGGACATCAGTCTCCAACAATGACAAAACTCTAAAATGGGCGGTCTCAGGTGTATGTACCTACAGGGTCCAGGCAGAAAAGTAGTAGGTAGAAAACAATATTATTTCCTAAGGAGGATACGTGGGTATCAAATGCTGTATAACAATCACACCCACTGTCATGCGGGGTGTCATGCAGGGTCTCAGCTCCTGCTCCCCACACAAGAACACAGGGTATGGTGAGGCCAAAAAGGAACACCCACGGAGCCATAGATAGGAGAGTCATAGCACTATAGTCTCACTGGCAGCTGGGTTGGAGAAATAGGAAACCAGGAGCCACACGATCCGCAAGCCTCACTCCGCCACTTGCTAGCTCAGCCCCCATCTTCTTGCTAGGCCCCCATTTTCTGCTAGCGTAGCCACGGCAGTTATATTAGTGGCCAATGGCTCACTGGTTACAGCTGACGGCCAACTAGCCACAGCTGATGGCCATCCAATCACAGTTGATGGCCATTTACTACCTGAGCCAGCACCTTTCCATGTGAGGCCGAGAGCCTGGAAACTGCACTCCTGGCTCTATCCCCACACCCACACTTAAAGGCTTACAACAATAGTTTATTATTATTGCTTCTATATCCATGGGTTGACTTGACTCAAAGGGAACCTAGCTCTAGAAGTCCTAGCATGTTACCTCCATATTTTATTCGTCAAGCAAATCACTAAGGTCAGCCAAGATTCAAGCATATTTGTTATACTTGAAAGTAGACTTACTGTCTACTTTCTTGCATCTGACCTTGCCTTTATCTCTAACTGCCTCTCCCCTAAGCCTGCATTCATCCACCGGGCACCACACTGTAGAAACAGAGTGTTTCCAGGACTCCCTATTACTCAGCTAACTTACTTTTCCATGAGTGCTGTACCGGGAGTCAGAAGAACTGGGTCCGGAACCTGGTTGTGCTGCAAATAACCCCAGAACAAGACATGTCACCTATTTTTCCTCTTGTACAAATCCTACCTGATGCTGAGGGGGTGGCCAGTCATGTCACAGAAGGGCATATGAGATGGGAGACAATCCACCAGTGTCTTAAATTGTTTTCTTTCCAAATAGATTCGCTTTGCTTTGCACATTAATTGCATAGACATATTCTTTACAAACAATAACTATATTCTGTCCTAGTTTTCTTGAAATACACAACACTCTTAGGTCTATTTTTCATATTCCTTCTTTTGATAGAGACGTAGTACAATAAATATTCTGGATTCCTTTGAACACATCCGTGAAAAAAATGACAGTGAAAATATGATGACAAATGGAGACTCATGTTGTCACAGGGAGATTCTAGGGAGCAGTAGGGACTGTGGTGAACTGGAGCGTGCATGCCCTTCTAACAGAGTGGTTGGCACTCAGCTAAAGCTGATTATTGTCATGTGAGAAACACTGTTGATTATATTGCTTGTAATTTACTTTAAAACACTTCAGCACAGTCAGTGTTATGTATAGGTATATGTAACTTAATTTTAATCTATGCCCTAGGTGCAGTTAACATTTGAAGTACCCTCCAAATTAGAAATCCACACTCCAGGGGTTGTTAGTTACCATTTGAAAGACCCTAATCAAAGGTCTACATTCCAAACACAGACACTTCAAATATTGGTCTCTGAATCCACACTAAATGGTTTATTAATAATCCTAGGAAGGGTTACTGCCTAGTATCGTTGGTTTATACATACTGTTAAAGCATAATCACACATAGTACATGAGACCATCTTGCCCTCTGCAAATCCAGGATCCCATCAGCCCCGTTGAAATCAGGGAGCCCATCTGAGTGACCAAATCCCCTATGGTCATACCTGGCTTACAAAAGACAGCAGCCCCAGAGCTTTTCAGGGATGCAGGTGCTCCTCTCATTAATATATTTCTCAATGCCTTAGTAAAGGGAATGTCTTCCAGAACTTCCTGAGATACTTGTGGGGTGGGCAGATGTATAGGTCACACATGATAAATCTAGTTTCAAATTCCTATCTACCTAAGCCCTCAGATTCCCTCCTCTATATTATGCCAGGGATACTCTGGCATCTCAACTTCATTGGGTTGAGTCCCAGTTTCAGTTAATAAAACAAGTGCATTGTTAGAGCCACTTCCAAGTCAGCAGCCGACACATGAAATCCAAAACTAGTAAGTGCATGGATACCAATGAATTTGGTTCTATCCACTAGGAAGGGAGATTCCTCCCTCCCTAGTTTATCACCCTTAGAATCAACCCACACAAGTGCTCCCCAGGTTTCTATGGATACATATATTAGGAAAGTCTTTCAGGTTACCTATTTCTCCCTGGGCCACAGTGTGTGCCTGTATTCCTGGAGCATGTTGAGATTTGAGCCTAGTTATGGGGTAGGTTCAGATCTCAGCATGGGGTTGTTCTGAATGGTCTTACAGTGAATGGACAGACCCTTTCAAGGCACCTGTCCCTCTGGGGTGGGTTATCACAGGGTTTTCAAGCAAACAAGTCTAGTCTCCCCAGAACCTGGAGGGCAAGCCACTCCTACTGGTAGGTGAGACTCGGATGTTAGTTTCATGTGACAATCCATCCAACCAGATGTTCCCATTATAAGTTTCAGAAGCCTGTTTTCCCCCATTCAATATCATGGTTTTTACATGAGAAACTTGGTGAGATTGTGAATCCAACCGTCATAATTAAAAAGTACAATGAAATTTTGTATTCAATTTTCAGCAATGTGAGCCCTGTGGCAACAAGAAATAAGAGATTATCTTAGGCCTGTCATGGAAGCTCCTGATTCTCAGACTGTGTCCTGAGCTCAGAGTTAAAGGACTTCAGTTTGTCATTTTTCTTTCCATGCGTGCTCAAGTGCACTCAGAAGCATCCATCCCACACCATGGACCTTGTAGTAATTATTATAATGGTCAACTGTAGCAGCCACTTGGGCTCCCAAGACACATGCTTAAGTTGGCACTTCGTTACAATCCAGCACAGGTGATAACTTGATTGTGACACAACTTGTGCCGTAATTTACTAATCTCCCGTCTCCCGTCTCCCATTGTTAATGAGCTCGGCTTCGTGCTCAAGCCAAAGGCAGCACGAAATCAAGCCCCACATGCATGTTTTGCAAGTCTATCTCCTGGTACCACTCTATGTACCAATTGTGTATCAGTCAGGGTCCAATCAGAAGACAGGAAACACAGTAATTTGTATAGGGAAAGTTTAATATAAAGGATTTGTCACAGGAGATTGGGATAATGGGATATTCACTGGTGAGAGTTAGAGAATTATAAAGAATTATAGAATTGCAGATATAAGGTGCAGCACTGTCCCTAAGATTAGGATATTTCACCCGTGGAAGCGACATACCCTCTCATCTGCCAGGCTTGAGTTCCAGGCCTCCTTGGAGAGGACATGTTGTGGTTCACTGGGGAAATCAATCATCATAGTGCCATGCAGGAGGAATTTACCAGAATCCTGCCTCCTAGAGCACTGGGGGAAGCTGTCCACGAGGAGGTGCTGTGCCTCAGAACTTTGCTACAAAGCCATGAAAGGATTCTAGGGAAGTGTGCACAGAAAGTGTCTCCTGGTGGTACTTGGCTACAAAGCTGTTCAAGAAGGTTCTGGGGGTTGGGGGTGGCCCGTTGGCTCAGTGGTTAGAGTGCAGTGCTCATAACACTAACTTCGCTGGTTCGATTCCCACATGGGCCAGTGAGCTGCATCCTCCACAACTATATTAAAAACAATGACTTGACTTGGAGCTGATGGGTCCTGGAAAAACACACTGTTCCCCAATATTCCTCAATAAAAATTTTTAAAAAAGAAAGAAAAGAAGGCTCTGGGGGAAGCTGCTGGCTACTTGGCATTGCTAGCCACCACGTGCTGCCAGACCGAGGTGCTGGAGAAACCACATGTGTAAAATCCTGGAAAGGAGTGCACCAGGATCAGGAAGAGAAAGCTTGCCTCCTCCAATGTACCCCCAGTGCTCTGTACTGAAAAAGCATTACCACAATCCAGCTGGCTAAGGAGAAATACCCATTGGGTTCTCTGTATCATAGCAGAACAGGCAATGAAGGATGGATTTGGAGATGAGAGGTAATAAACTGAGAAATGGAATAACCACCTTTATACTAATAAGTGTCCTGATTTAGACAGTAGATTATATAGTTATTCTGATCATGTGTTCATAGAAATAATTTCTTATAAATGAAATGAGTAAATTTTATTCATGCGTTTCCATGCTTGCATGAATGAAGTTTGAGAATCTTGAGAGCCCAGTAGCCTAACTTGGGAGTAGCACCTTTGGTCTGGAACTCTGTTTGGCCCTTCGTCTCATAATTTATTGAATGATAATATTGCTTAATCTCACCAGAAGGGGAGTTAAATTTGCTATTAGAACACTGTCTCATTTTTGTCTCAGAGTGAATCTTTTAAAAACATTGTTTTTCAGAGTGCCTATAGAGACAAGAGGTGGACTTTGCCGAATTTACTAAACAGATATGACTTGATGCACACTTGGTAAAAAATGTTACATTTTATTGCTTAGTTCTGCTTGCTATAGACCCAGGGTCATCAGATATTCCAGTTTTCAAAGAAACACCGCAAACCTGGATTTTTTGTGCAAATTCTCCTAATATGTAAATGTTGGCAAGTGAACTTGGCCCATGTTGTTGAGCAAATGAAACCCACATCTGTGTAACCTTGGGCAGTTACTTTACCTTTTTATGCCTCTATTTCCTTATTCATCAAATGGGAACAATAATGATGATAATAATAATAATAATACTTCATAGGGCTGTTATGGGCTAAAATGAGTATATGTTTCAGGTTTATCAGGGACTGGAGACATAATAAGCACTATGTGTATTGACATTTAAAAAATAAATAAGTAAATTTCTGACAGCCACATGTCCAGTGACTGCCTACTTTTGACCTCCTCTCCTCCCAGGCTTCATGTTACCCATTTGCACTGTTCTATTAGCCTCACCTGGCTAACCTATGGAGGAGGCAGACGTAAGACTTTCAATTTTAAAAATACACTAATGAAAGCAACTTTACCAATGAATAGGACAAGTGTACACTGGAAGAAATCTTCAGAAGTCACACTTCTCCATGTAACTACTCTCTCTTCCCTTCTGTTGTTCTGCTCTCACTGGGCTAAGGGCAAACATATGTCCTGCTGCTGCTAAATACTCAGAGTTGATTCAGTCCAGTTCTGGGCACAGGGTAGGTACCTATTAGACAGTTGACTTATCTGGACACGGTAAACACATATGCTCATGTAAGCTTAATAGCCAGATGCCTCATCTGGAAGCCATCTCCTCTGGTAGACATATTGGCCTAAACCTTTGGCATTTAAAGCATCAGAAAGCAGCCTGGTAATTCCTATTTGAGTCTGATTGACTGGTTAAAATCTTGAAGCTCTAATCAAGGTTTTTTAATCTTTCCTCCACAGTTGTTGGCATTGTTACTTTAGGAGTAGATGGGTCTGAACCTTGAGCACAGGCAGAAGACTGCAGCGTCTTTAGGAAGACATATTGTTTCTCCCTTTTCTCACATCTTCTGTCTCTGCGACCTAAGAAAAGTTAGGAAGAGTGGGGAAGGGAGAGAAGTAGACTATTCACTACTAGGTGGCTTGGAATTGGTGAAGGAAGAGATTGTTATTGGATACAGGACATCTCTGAGCAAGTCTTTCAGTTCTGGAGAAGATGGGCAGGACATCTCATCAACCCCTACATGGAAGCCATGCCTGGAGAAGCTCCATCTTGGAGTAGCCTTTTCAAAGCCACTATACACTCCAATGAGTATAGCTGTGATGTGGACAATGGCATCCAGAAGCCTAATGTTATGCCTTCACCATCTTCCCACAGTCACTCCATCTATCCTCTCTTTACCCCTGGTCCCTGAGTATTTCAGGAAGTGTTTCTCTGGGAACTGTCTCAGGCCTCAAATTATGCTTAACATTTTGAGCTAATGCCTTTTTCTGCCAACATATTTGGTAATAAACAGGTAATATTCTCACTTCTAATCTTCACACTCAATAGTCTATACTTACAATGCTTGAATGGCACTCCAGAGAGAAAAATCAAAGGGTTATGGCTAGAAAGAGTGAGAGATCTCCTACAAGTGAGGAGTTTTCATATGTCCTTCCCTCCACAGCTAACTCCCCCAATCCTGAAAGGACCTGACAAGTCTTTGCTCATAAGACACAACTGCCTCTCCAGTTCCAGATCCTCAGGGGAAAGCAAAAATTTCCTCGAAAGGAATCCCTGAAATTTAGTCACTCCTATGTATTATTAATAATACAAATCCAGTGGGACTGTTTGACTTCCACCAGAAAAAATGCCCAGGAGAAAATGTTCACAATATCATATTTTAACTCAATTTCAACACTACAAAGCATAGTTTGTTTACTGATTCAAAGGCTGAATTTTAAAGCCCGTGTGCCAGATTTGCATTCTGACTCTACCACTTCTCAATTATTGAATAAACTTCACTCTTCTATGCCTGGCATTATTTTTGGAATGAGGACAGTAATAGTACCTCCTCCATAGGGCTCTGGTCATAAGTGAAAGAACAAATGTAAGCTTAGGACAGTGGCCGACATTCAGGGAGTGCTCAGTAAGCGTTCCTTATCGCTGTTGTTGCTACTGTTCCAATCGCATTGGCAACCTATTTTCTAGTTGGCTAAGATGAACCACAGTTTTGCACAGGGTGCAAATGTAGATGTATTTCCTTGAACAGCAAAATGTAAAGTTTAAAATAAAATAGAAAAAACAGAGGAAAGGAAACCATCACACAGTTGAAAAACATTGAACCTGTTGTAAGAAGACTCGTGCTTGTTTTTATAGAACAGATATGTAAATACCGAGTAGGTGCTTGAAAGTGTATTCTATGCTGGGTATAAAAAAGGGAGCAAAATGTGTGTCTGTCCCCCCCCACCCCAGGAGCTCATCGCCTTGTCTGGGGGACTCATGGGTAGACAAGCCATTACAGCAGTATGAAGACACTGGTATGTGGTGTAAGTAGGAGGTGGTAGCTTGCAAACAAAGACTTCTTGACTCCTTTCAGGATGAGTTGTGGTGGGAAGGCTTTTAGAAAAGTCCTCACTTGTAGGAAGTCTCTCCCTCTCTCTGTTACCTTTGTGATTGGCTTTATCTTTGATTCAGGAGTCTGTGTGAGCTTTGTATGAGCAGTGTGTGGAAGGTATTTTGCCCAATCTTTGAAGAGAAAGACCTCTTGAAAAAAGTAACGTCTAAACCAAGAATTGAAGGCTAAATTAGAATTAGGTGTGGAGAAGGGAACATTTCTCTGAGGAGGAAGAAAGTCATATGCAAATGCCCAATAAAGGACAGCTGTGATTTGGGGAACTGCAAGTGATTTAATATGGCAGGGCATTGGAGCTGCCAGGGGATGGTGGGAGGAATCAGACAACAAAGGGTCTTCTGCGTCATGTTATACAGCCTGACCTTTATTTGAAGATGATAGGGGGCCAACGAAGGTGATATGACATTTAAATTTCACTGTTTATTGTTCTAGGAGAACAGGTTGAATGGGCCTGACTGGAGACTTGTTGCAATAATCCAGATTAGCAGAGAATGGTAGCCGAGAGAGGGTGATGGTGATTGGAATAGAGAACAACAGAAGGATTTGGGAGGTTATTTATAGCTCAGAATCAAAGTGACTTGGAAATTTAATGGATCTGAATTGGGGGCAAAGGAAAATGAAGGAGGTAAGGTGAACATCAATGGTTTTGGTTTGGCAGCTGGTTTTCTTACATAAGAAAAAGGAAAGAATGGATTTGGAGGGAAACAACGTGGAATGGGTTCTGAGGATGTTGTGCTAAAGGTGTTTATGGACATCTCAGTAGAGATAAGCCATAGACCGTTAAATATAAGGTTCGGAAGTGTGGAAAAGAGTTCTGGCTGAGAAATCACAGACACACACACACACACACACACACAAACACATCTTGGTTCTGTTCACATGACTCTATGAAGTGTTGTTATCAAGGGCATTGGGAGCAGTCAACTGGGATTTTTATTCTGCGTGTTTGTTGTACTCTTCCTTCCAAACCAACTTCTTCAAAGTGACTAACAGTACAATGGATTGGATGAACCACTCTTGGGAATCCAGTTTTTGATCCCCACACCTTACCCCATACACTCCGACCCAGAGCCTCATAGTTAGTAATCTCTCACCCCACAACTAGTCACCCTTCCAAGCAGAGACCTACCCTCTAGGACAGGAAGGGACATAGCTAGTGCTCAGCAGCTGATGTACCCTGACAGTGGGTGCACCCCATGTGATGGCCCCCTATCGTTTTGTCTTTGTTGCTCCAGCATCGTTCTTAGGGGATGAACATGTGGATACAGCCTGGCCACTGCAGCAGGGCTCCTGTACGCTCCCTCATAACTACAGACAGGGATGAACACCTTCCTTGGCCAACATCAAAGCTCGATAAATGTTTGGAAGAATTCTCTTTGGTGCTTAAAAGTCACTCTCACCACACACCAAAGTATCGAGGGGTAAAATAAGCACCTTGCCATCCATCAGATGTGTTCATTGCAGGGGTGGTGGGAGAGCCAAAGAAAATCTCCCCAAGTGGTCAAAATTTTAACAAGGATAGTAATTACCTTAATGTTCAGATACAGCATTAAGCACTTCTATAAACTAAATCTATAAACAGCAAAAATAATAATAAAAGAAGATATTTATAGAGGCAATGTGTGAGAGACAATAGTAAAGAGCCTCCCTTTCCCTCGTCAATCCCTGAGATGCGTGGTCCTGAATAACTGGAAACCTTCCATCCTTGTAAACTCCAAGCACTGTTGTGTTTTGTTCCCAGCAGCAGCCTCTCCCACCCCCCCCACCCATGCCTTAGGTTCCTTAAAGAAAGGTGAAATGACGAGTGTGAATACATTGTGTTGGGACAGAAGGTGAAAGAAGTCTTGCTTTCATTCTAAAGTAGAAAGTTTCCCAGTGTTTATGGGAAATCAACATCTGTGTGTGTGTGTTTAAATTTTCATAAACTTAATGAGCAAAAATGTCAGAGCCACTAACAAGGCTGAAGGGCAGCCACCCTCTGCATGACACAGAAGCCAGAGGCTTGGTGCTGTGGGTGTTTGTTGTCCCACCACCAGCAGCAGTTTCTGAACAAACCCCTGGAGAATAGTTTATGGTGAGAACAATAGAGCACTGGTCTAGTGGGGGAGAAATAATACCAATGCTTTTGTAATTACACCTTTTGTTCTAGATTTTGAAGCCCTACCCTCATAAACTAAATCTCAAACATTCATCAGAGGTCAGTATCCTCACCCCATTTCACAGATGGGGAGAGAGGTCCAGCGAGTGACAAGAGCAGCCCACCCCGCAGTAGAGCTGTGAATAGGACATTTTTTCTCCACCTGGGCTGCTTTCCTCCTTCTGAGTCAGAGTCAGAGACAGTGAAAACCTCAGACTGGAACAGAAGCAACATCATCTCAGTCTTTTCTTCCTTCAGCTGGGGTCAGGCTAATCCCCAGCCGCTGTGCACGGAGGGGTCTTTGGAGCAAGACCTCTGAGAAGCGGATCTCCCATCTGCTCTTGGTGGACAGTTAATATCTCGGGGCGATTTCTACAGAGCAAAGTTTATCCCAGGCCCTGGGCTGGATATTCCTGTCTCAGACTCACTATTCATAATTTGAGTTCCTGGCTGTCCCCCTGAAGAGACATGGATAGAAGCAGATGAAGCCTTTTCTGTGTGTTGGTGGCTTAGAAATGATGAGGCAGAAATTCGAGACAGGATCATCATCTTTAATCCTGGGCCAGCACCAGCGCGGTTGATAATTTGCTTCTGCAGAACTTTAGTTTCAGAAGAGATGAAGAGTCCATTTAAAAAGGATGCCGTGTTTCCCCATCAGCAGATAAAATTGAGTTCCCTGGATAGAAGGATGCCTGCAAATTTGAAAAGAGGAAAACATTCTGCTTTGCTGCAATTCACTTTTGGGTTAAATAGTATTCAAAGAGGTGGGGGAGTGAAACTCTTATCATTGTCTAGCCCTGAGGGGGAAAAATAAAGAAAAGGGTAGCAAAATATGGGAAGTAATGCAATTGTAAGACAGAGCCCAAACGCTCTTCTTGGCTACCTCCCATTTCCTAAGAAAACTTCAAGCAGCCACTTAATAAACCCAGAGTCTAAAACAGACTCTGATTCTGACACTGTCAATTTGTGTGGAATGTGATGAGAAATAAAAATCATAGGGTAGCTATTAAGCCATAATTTTTAGAAGACTTGAAGTGCTGTAGGAATGATTCAGGAGGCCCTGTGAAGGGTTTTGGACTACTGTCCACTGTGCCATTGGGGCTGTTTGATTGTCTATGTTTTTCTTCTTCCTCTTCTGTTTTCCAAGCAGAGAGGTCAAATGTAGAGCAGCAAAGCAGACAGAAAACATGTTGGGACTTTTTTTTTTTTAGTCTCATTTCCTGCTTGTCTCTCTCCTTCCCTCTTTTTGTCAATTTCCCTGTTACTTTCTGCAAATATTGCCCCTCCCACCATCTTTCAATCATTTCAGCTTGCCTTCTTCCTTGATTTACTAACACAGTACATCTCAGTTCTTCTCTAGACTGATGCCATCCTGGCCAAAAAAAAAAAAAAAAAAAAAACTATTTTAATGTGTGCTGGACCACTATGATATCGCTCCCTAAGTCCAGAGGTATGGAGACATATAAGGAGAAATGCATTCCTACATCACTGACACCTCTAGGCAGGTAACTTCAAGCACAGATTTCATCTGTGATAAAATCACAAATAAATGACAGCATGAATGGGTTTGCCTCACAAGTTGTTATAGCCTAAAGACTACAGGCACTGAGATTTTCTGGCACTTTCCCGACCAGCACACACTGGACTCTGATGACAATGCATCCAGAATAAAATGAGTTAACAAAGAAATAGGAAGGCCAAGTACCCGTGGGAGTAGTTGAGAATGCAAACTTCTAAAAGGCGAATCTATGCCTTTTTGAGAATCTTGGTTTCTGCTGGAAGGAAGACATGATGCTCTCTGCGTAAAGACCTTTCATGGAACAGGTAAGCCTGCGATGCATGTGTGGATGAGTAGAGCCTGATGGAAACAGCACCAAGACCCTGACAAGCCTCTAGGAGAGGAGTTCTCAGACTGTGTTCTGTCTTAATTTGCGTACCCCAGAAACAATATCCAGGACAAAGATTCAAGTGCAATTAGTTTATTTGGGATGGCATTCAGGAAGCACCTAGAGGACAGCAAGCAAGACCGAAAAGGAACAGTAGACAAGAAAGGGCAAGGTAGTTCCCATGGCAGGTGCTTGGAGCTCAATCTTGCTGTGGAAATTTGGGAAACAGTCTAGATGTCCCACCAGATGTTATTGGCTGAGGGCTGGTCCTGCTCCCAGGACACATGGATCCCATAGGACTTTGGCTTTTCTAGTGGGTGGACAAAGTCCACTCTGGAGGCTAGTAAATGCCTTCAGGAAAAGAAATGTAGGTGCTGTGCTGGCAGCTAGAAACGTGGTATACCAGAGTGACGAGGGTATTGGATATGGGCGGGACACTGACAGCTCTGCCACAGCCTGCGATGGCCCCTCCTGGCTTCTAATTTCTATAATAACATATTAAGTGAAATTTATAGTCATGTGGCTCTTTGGTTGGCAGTGATTATAAATGGTGGCCCTGGGTTATGTAGATGGGGACAACTAAAGAGTTAGAAGACTTAGTAGCTGTGTGGCCCACGGAGGAGAGATTGCCTGAGAGGGGTTTTGAGTAAAAGTGTTCTTATGCAGTACAGGTAAGCCCCGTATAGCACGGCACTTCTATAACACGGTTTCGCTCTAACACGGTTCGAGAATTGAGGAAAACCCTTGTACAACACGGCATCCTAGAACACGGTTTCACTCTAACACGGTTTGAGAATTAGAGAAATCCCCGAACAACACGGAGCATTATAAGAGCTTTTAAGAGCAAAAGATATCTCATTTGGAATTTTTCATTCGAACATGGAGGTCGTATCAGATATGACTGCAGAATTTTTAAATTTATTAGAATTTTAAATCCATTTTGTTCCTGGAGTATTAAGTTCAGAGGATGACGATATCTTGTCAAAAAGAAAACGCCCTCGGTTAATGGTGCTTAGTAGTTATATGAAGAAAACATTATTTAATACATATTAATATGTTATCCTTTTGGTGAAAATTGCTTTAATAAAGATATTTCTCTTAATTATAAAAATATAATATGTGTGTGATATTTTTTTTTAATTTTTGGAACCTAACACCCTTTTTTGTACTAGTTCGTAGTTTCCTATAACACAGATTCACATAACATGGCATTTTTAAGGAACCTAACAACTGTGTTATATGGGGATTACCTGTATTCCTATTGGTCCTACAGAAAAAGAAAACAACATATGTCAATTGCATATATATTCCTACATAGGCAAACAGCAAAGGAAGATGAGGGGCTTTCCTAACAGCAGGCTTCCTCCTTAACACACCACCTGGAGTATTGTCCATGCTTCCAACACCCTCAGCATTCTTTTTATAAATACCAGTCTTTAGCACATGGGCACATTCTTGTTCATGTCTGTTTCCTCAACATAAATTCAGCCAGCATTTGGTACAAAGTAATTATACGCAGTAAATGTCTGATAAGTGAATCAATGAATAAATGATGAGTCAAAGCCTGGTCTTTGACAACTTGGCAGTAAACTTACCTGGAGGTTTATAATTTTGTATAACCAGGATGATGTAAGGATAGCAACGACAACCAACATTTGGCTGTTATATCTATCAGTCATGAAGATAAGCCTGTGAGGGCAGGGACAATGTTTACTTTGCTCACCACTGAATTTCCAGGATCTTGCAACAAGATTTGTTGGGTGAATGAATAAATGAATGAATGAACAACCAATGCGAAGGCACAGGATCGTATAATTGTTAAGAGACAGACTAGGGACTCATGCTCCATGGGTTCAAATACCAGCTCTGTTCTTTACTAGCTTGTGGTATATTATTCACTTTGTGCATTGGTTTCCTCATCTATAAAATGAGTTTAACAACAGTACCAATTCCACAGGGCTGTTGTGAGGATTAAATGAGAAACTTAGTACATTTAAGTCACTTAGAGCAGTATCTAGTGAATAGTAACACATATAAAAGTTTATTGTTAATATGGAATCTCAGAGTCTCCTCAACATCAAAAATAATTATTTTTCCAAAAAATAAAAATATGTCCAATGTAGCCATTACCTTTTAAGTAAGTTCAAAGTCTCACTTTCATAGTCTGCAGAACTTTGAGATTTGATAGCATAATGCTATCTCATTAGAGTTTCTGCAACTTAAAAAATTTGGAAAATGCAATCCCTATCAAAATTCCAATGATGGGATTTTTTCTTGCAGAAATAGAAAATTCCATCCTAAAATTTATATGAAATTTCAAGGGACCCAAATAGCTAAAACAATCTTGAAAAATATCAGAGTTGGAGGTCTCATACTTCTCAACTTTAAATTGTACTATAAAGTTACAGTAATCAAAACAGTGTGGTACTGGTATAAAGACAGATATAGAGACCAATGGAATAGAGAGCCCAGAAATAAACCCTTACATATACGATCAAATGATTTTTGAGGAACATGTTATTCAATGGAGAAATGACAATCGTTTCAACAAATAATGCTGAGAAAACTGGATATCCACATGTGAAAGAATAAAGTTGTACCCTAACCTTATAACATATCCAAAAATTAACTTAAAATAATTCCGAGAGTTAAAACTATAAAACTCTTAGAAGAAAATGTAGGAGAAAATCATGACATTGGATTTCACAATAATTTCTTGGATATTACACCAAAAGCACAATCAACCAAAGTAAAAAGAGGTAAATTGAACAATATCAAAATTAAAACTTCTGTGCATCAAGGGAAACAATAAACAGAGTGAAAAGAAACCCACAGAATGGTAGGAAATATTTATGAATCATACATCTGATAAGGGATTCATATCCAGCATATATAAAGAACTTCTACAACCCAACAACAACAAAAATAAGCAACCTGATTAAAAAATGGGCAAATAACTCAAATAGATATTTCTCCAAAAAGATATACATGGCCAATAAGTACATGAAAATATGTTCAACATCACTAATCACTAGGGAAATCAAAACCACATGAGGTGTTACCTCACACACATTAGGGTGACTACTATCAAAAAATAAAAATAAAAAAAATAACAAGTGTTGGCAAGGATGTGAAGAAATCAAAACCCTGTTGCATTGCTGATGGGAATGTAAAATGGTATAGCTAATATGGAAAACAGTATGGTGGTTCCTCAAAAAATTAAACATAGAATTATCATATGATCCAGCAATTTCATTTCTGAGTATATACTCAAAAGAATTGAAAATAGTCTTGAAGAGATATTTATACACCTATGTTCATAGCATTAGTCACAATACTGAAAGGGTGGAAGTAACTCAGGGTCCATTGATTAATGAATGGATAAACAATGTGATAGATACATGAAGTGGCATATTATTCAGTCTTAAAAAGGAAAACAAAAAACCTCTGACACATACTATGACCTAGATGAACTTGGAGGACTTATGCTAAGTGAAATATTCCAGTCATGAAAAGATGAATACTGTATGAGTCCACTTATATGAGGTACCTAAAGTAGTCAAATTCATAGACACAGAAAGTGCGATGGTGGTTTTCAGGGAGTGGGGGAAGGAGGGAATGGAAGTTGTTTAATGGATACAGAGTTTCAGTTTGGAAAGATGAAAAAGTTCTCGACATTGGTTGTACAACAATGTGAATGTTCTTAACACTACTGAACTGTACACTTAAGATGGTAAATTTTATGTTATGTCTGTTCTACCACAATTAAAAAACTTATACACTCACACACACACACACACACACACACACACACACACACATACACATACACAAAATAAATTAGAAAGCGCAGTTTAATTGAAAGAAAGCTAGAGCAGGGATCAGGAGACCCAGTTTCTGTTCTAACTTTGGTTAGTGTGTATCTTAGCTTGACTTAGCTTAGCTAAAAGATAAGTGACAAACAGCACTCTGAGCATTTTTGAAAAGGATGGTGCTTTTATTTTTTTCAATTTTTAAAAATTTAAGTATAGTTGGTATACAATCTTATATTGGTTATATTAGTTTCAAGTGTACAATATAGTGATTCGACATTTTTATTCCTTACAGTGTGGTCACCCCACTAATTCTATCTGTCACAGATGATTACTTAGGATGGTATTGTTATTAATGACCATGGGTATAATTACATTATTGAAACACTGTACTATTGAAACAAACATTTTCCCTGACAAATTTTAGGCAAAACAGATGAGAGAGAAGCTATCCTGTCAGCTTATATTAACACCTTAATAGAATAAAAATGCAGTAATTTACTTAAAAGCAAAAAATGATAAAAATAATAACAGAAAATTTGTGACACAGATTTCATTTGCTATTAGGAATGAATTTGGATGGGTCTTGGATCCTTACACCATGAATTAAGACTAATTTGAGTTTGGATGATCTTCTTTTTCATATGGTATATTTAACTCTTATCAGATGGATACATGGAGAAATAAGTAATGACATGTGCACAGTAAATTAAGCTAAAGCCGTTTTCTTTCCTTAGGGATTTAACATGGGGAAAGCATTTTGCCAGGATGATTTCTTCAGACGCTCGCCCCAGTCAGACACTGCCTAAGCCTGAGTTATTAACATAGTATAAAAGAAGAAATTTCGTCCTGTTACCCACATGCTCTCCCTGAGCCATGTTAACTGGACTCCAGTGTGCCCCTGTGTAATGGGCTTGTTGCTAGGTAACAGACACAGGGGACCCTGGAAAGCCTTTCCTCAGTCTGCACATATTTTGTACTAAAGTCCCAGCTTCTGTGGTCTGGAAACTGTTTCCATTACTCATTGTCTCTGTTGCTCTTCCTCCCATTTGTTTTTGTTTACAGATCCCAATTTAACAAATGAGTTCATACATCTTATGCCATTAACCAGCTGTGTAAAATAGAGACCCCACTTTAATGGTATTGGTTCACTCCAACAGGTAATTTAATAAAGGGTATTTGGCTACTGGTATATTTCTCTGCTTCATACAAAGAGAAGCATTAGGAAAAGCATGCAAACATATTAGAATTTTTCATAACAATAGAATGCTCTTTTAAATACAGGTTTAACTGAGTGAATAAATAAATAAATAAAATTGTTATTTCAAAACACAATTGTTTGGGAGCAAGGGAGAAATTTGAAAATGAACTAGGCATTCAATGCTATTAATATGTTAGAGGTGGGTTTCGCATTGTGGTTATGTACAAGAATGTCCTCATTTTTTGCAGATCATGTGAGGTGCAAAATGCCATAATATCTGTAAATTACTTTACAATGGGTCAGCAAAAAAATATCGATGAAGCAAATATGACAAAATGTTAACAATTATTAGATCTAGATGGTGTACTATATGGATGTTCATTGTCCTATTCTTTATATTTTTATATACCTAAAATTTTTCATAATAAAAATTAATTAAGAATAAAAACAAACAAACAAACCCACCGCTGTCATCTTAGGAGGAAGATCTTGTTACATGGAAAGCCTATTTTTTGTGCTCCTGGAAAGAATGAGAAGAATTTTAAAGGGGTGAGGTGAGGTGAGGTGGAGTAGCAATCTAGGAGGAAGCAGATAGGGGAGGCAGGGAGACAAAACGTGATACTGAGGACTGCGTGGAGTGAAATAGTCATTAAAAGATCCCCAGTTCTGAGTAAACAATGACTTGTGATGTTCAATTTGAAATTGTTGTGCTTCTGAAACATAATTCCCTCCTTTGTGAAACACAATTATCTAGTAAATTGTGCTGTACTTAAAATGATCTGTGAGAGTGGAAAATGAGTTAGGTGTCAACTTCCACACTGTAGGAAGAGTCAAAGGGATAGGATGGCAAGACAATCCATGGAGTTACCCATTTTCATGGAAGCTGAGTCAGAAGTGATCATGAGAATCAGAGTCTGTGGGCAACCATGGAAACTATTGGAAAGGGTTTGAACTTCTACAGAGAAAGGAGTTGGATTAGAAGCAATCTCATCTTGATCTCAAGGGCTTTACTTACATTTAGTCTTTCCTCAAATCTGAGAAGATTGAAATAAAGTGTTGTATTATCCTATTTGTAACAATGTAGGGTATACATTAACTTATCAATTAATCAGATCATAAAATAGGTAAAATGCATTTAGTGTGACAGTCATTCAACACATATTTATTGAACATATACTGTGTTCAGGGAAAAAAATTTATGAGCTGAAGACTGACGTAGTAGCAGTGGGTTTTATTTTGGCATGGCACTGTAAAACAAGGATAGGTTCAAGATATAATCTGAAGATAGAAGCAAAAGAATTTGCTGATAGATCAGATGTGAGATACAGAGAAAAAGAAGATAAACAATGACATCATAGTTTTTGGCCTGAGCAACAAGAAGGATTGAGTTGTCACTAACCGATATGTAGATTATGGGAAACCTGAGGGGCAGGTTTGGGCGGAATAGTAGACGATCATTGTCTAGGTATGTTAAGTGTGAGACACTATTTGACATCTAGTGGAGATGTTCAGCAGGCAGGTGAATATATGAGTCAGGAGTTCACAGGAGGCATGACATGCAGGGCCACATGGGGAAGTGCTAATGTGAGACGGGTAGGCAGACAGAAAGAGAGGGAAACTGTGGGCAAGAGCCTTTACTGTGGTTTTGTGGGAACATAGCGGCAAGGCAGGGTAAAAAGGCTAGTTGAAAGACCAGCTGGTTGGAACAATTTCAGCGCCCTCTGGGCCTTAGGGGTTGTATCGATGTGTCAGGTATCTGACAGGTTAGGGATGATGAAGGCAGGTGAATAGTGGCTCTGGAGTGGTTGGTTTGTATTGGAAAGGCGTGCTTACGGGCAGCTGTTTACTATCTCTAGGAATTGACTAGCTCTGGCACGTGCAGTCCCTCCAGAGTCAGCTAGGCCCCAGATGTCAAAGCATCAGCATGCCGAAAATAAAAGACATACTTATTATAATCACATCTAAAGTCATGAACATAGATTAGATCACAAAGGATTGGAGCCCTGGGCACCCCAAACAAGAGGTCAGCAAGATGGAAAGGATCCAGCCAAGAAAAATTGGTAAAAGGGAGGGAAAAATCCAGCAGAGAATTAGAAAGAAAACCAGCAGAACATGTTATCCCAAAAGTCAAGTGAATAGTTTCTAGGAGGAGAGAGTGAGAAAAGGTGTCAGATGTTACTGACAGGCCAAGTAAACAACATTTGGGTCATTGGTGACCTTCACAAGAGCAATTTTTGGTGTAGCAGTGGGGACCAAAGCTCAAATGAGTGAAATTTAAGAGCGAATAGGAGGGAGGATGTGAGACCAAGCAGCAGTCACTCTTTTGAGGTGTTTTGCTGTAAAAGGAGCATGGAGATAAAGTAGAACCTGGAGTGGGGTCAATGGAGATTCTTTTTCTTTTTTTAAGATGGGGGAAAAACTGTGTGTGATCAAAGGAACTGGAGAGGGACGAACCTGGAGAGATGCCCACGACAGGACAAGAGGGGCCCAAGAGGAGGGCTGTCACGTGGGGCGGCCTGCGGAGTCTCTGCTCCCACTCCCCACATAAGAACACAGGATGTGGCTAGATCAAAAAGTAACACCTACGGAGCCATAGGTAGGGGAGTCATACCACTATAGTCTCACTGGAGGCTGGATTCACACGACGTGCGACATGCTGTCTGCTTTTCTGTCAACCGACCGACTCTCTCCTCGATTCCACTCCCCAGCGCAGCCATGGCACTTATATTAGTGGCCAATGGCTCAAGGGTTACAGCTGATGGCCAACTAGCCACAGCTGACGGCCATCTACTACCCGAGCCAGCACCTTTCCACGTGACGCTGAGAGCCTGGAAACTGCTCTCTGGGGCCCTGTCCCCACAAGGGCCCAGCCTTACCTGGGAGCATGGGCAGTGCAGCCTAGTAATGGGGGAAGGAGGAATGCATGGGTGCAGATGCCGACCCTTGTGAAGATGTAGTGGTGGGAGCAGGTGGAAGTGTGTCCACTTGCTTCTATTTTCTCAGTGCAATGGTGATCAGCTTGAACTTGTTCTTTTATCTGATGCTGATCTGATGCCCTTACCTGGATGGAAGACAGCAATCTGATTCATATGAAGTGAAAGAAACTACCCCATTACCTTTTTAATTTAGGCATGTCATGGTAAAAGAAAGAAGTTGAAAGAAAAAAATGTAGATCTACAAATATAGTAACATAAACTAGAACAGTGTGATCCTGACTAAATGGCTTATACTCTTCTGTGAACAAATGTGTGTGGGGAGAAAAAGAACTGAATGTCATAACAGTAAATGTTTTAATGCTTCTTCCAATAAGCAAAATGTTGGTTACTTCCTAGAGTATTTTAAAAGTAAAAGAGGGGGGACAACGTGGATTCAGCATTTGATTACATCAAAAAAGGCCTAATAGCCTCCAAGGGAGTTACTTAAGCAAGTGGTTTAGGAGGAAGATGTGTGTGCGCACACAGCACACACCCTCGACACTTAACACGCTTCACCTCTCCAATCCCTGAGAGATCACCATTTTGGGAATTACGTTCGGGGGCTGAGATGCCTTTACTCAGGCCGCTTATTCTTTTGACCTTGCAGTTGTTATGTGCCAGTCACAATGACATGTCCCCTGTTCTCCTCTCATAAATAAAGGCAGTTTACTCATCAGCTGTCAAGCAGTGCCCAAAGACACCTATTTTTTTTTCATGTTCATAACTTAATCTGCAAAATGTATGGGGTAGACCTCCCAGAGATGATGGGATTCTGAGTCTGATGAGAAATCACAATGGCTCCCATTGTAGGTAAGATCACCTCTAAGAGATGCCTGTCCAGTGTGCAGGCACTGTGGGCCACAGCGCTTCTGGCAGATTCTCCTGGAGATCTTCCGAGGGGCTGGGCCTCATCAGCACTGGGCTGCAACTCACCCCAAACTCACCCAACGCAGAGCCTACAGGCAGCAACATGGGCAAGATTTTCCTCATTTAATGAATTCCCCCACCACTTCTAAGCACTTACATGGTTTTCAGATGCCCTGTGAGCATTTATCACCTCCTTCGGATGAACATTTGGCATCCAAATTCTAGTTGACTCTCTTGGGCCTTAAAAGTCACTTAACCTTTAATTAACCTTCCTGGGCAGCCATTTTCAAGCTAGACTTTCCCACCTAGTTCATGCTTGTCTCTTGCAGAGACAAATCATAGTTAGTCCAATCACCAGAAAAGATCTGGCAGACAGAATGGTCTTATTGGTACAGGAGGCCCTTGTATTATCTTTTATGCTCTTCACAATTCTTTTTTATTTTTTTCCAGGCATCCTTCTCCATTATGAAAAAAAATATCATAGTTAAGAAAAAGAAAGCTCCCATGTCTAGAGTCCTCTGAGGTTCTGATTTAAGCCATGGGCATGCTTTCCTGTCACCTTTTCTTGCCATGGAAACAGAATCTGTACTCTACGACCAGTGTTCAGGGAAGGGAGTTATTAGTGTTTACCACAGGGATAGTCAGCACTGCTTCTTGATCCTCCTTTTCCTGGTATGCATTATAGGTTAATCTTCATTCAGGCTCAGAAACTCTTGATTTATGTCACTAATAAGAATGTGCTTTGTGTTGCAGCCAGTGTGAAGTGCTCTGAATACATGATGTGCTGGTTGTAAATTGATAACTATATATTGTAGATTATGGGGCGCTCAGAAGGAGACACGGATGTGACTCAAACTCATACAATGTGGGCTGGCCCAGTAAACAAATCCCAGCATGGGGGTCAGGGTGTATTAGCGTCATCCAGATTACCCGTCATCTACACCCATTTCTTGATTTCACTAAGAACACAAAGACCCTCTTTCGCTTTGTCATGACTCTTACTTATGACTCAAACTATACACTAGGAACCTTGATCTCACAAACGAAAAATTGCTCCATTATCTGCCTACCTTTTGGGGAAACAAAGGTCCCAATGCATTAAGAAATCAACTTCAAACACTACACGAATAAACTTTGACTCCATACAGAAGGGTACAGTGTCTTTTTCCAGGATCTTCACAGAAAAATGCATCATTTTCACATGAGAAGCAACAAGGTCAACTGGAAGTCCAGCAAATCCTAGCCACATGGACCTTTTTCTCTTCGTCCCACCTCCTTTCCTAGTTCACTTGCTTTCACTAAACAAGACCTCGCAGAACTATGTTGAATTAAAGCTTCAGCTTTGTTATTTGCTTCACCAGGCTGCTTTTCAGAAAGCATTTGTGATAGTCCTTGAAATGGAACACGATTATTGGAAGCTCCCAAGAAACACTAATGAGATCAAAATGCCTTTGCATCCATCTTGGAACTTGGGGACCCCCTGGAATTACATTTTAGTGCAGGCGGCAGTGTAACTGAGCTTTGCACAATGACAGGCATGAGATGGGTGTTGTGGGCTCTGATGAGCTCAGGCAGGAGGGGTGATGCTTGAAGTGATTACCCTAACATTTTCCTGATTGTTAGAGTCCTCTGGGCGCAATTTTTAAGGTTTCTATTAATTGTTTTCCCCAGAAAATGGTGGGAATCGAAAAACCTGTTTGCCCTTTTACATTGTACACTGGGACAGGGACAATTGTACTTTATCTAAAGTTATCAATCATGATATTAAATGGCACAAGAAAATGAAAGCATGGCATTCCACCAGGACTGTCAGCTGAGATAAAAAACCTGATTAGCAGCAAATTTGACACCTGAGACTTCTGCAAATGGGGTGACTTGCCAAAGGCGTGTCTCACTGAGAGGACATTGCTTTTCATTCAATTTTAGCAGGAATATGTGTAATTTGATATAAAGCATTAATTCTTTTCTTAAGAAGCTGCAGTCTAAATATAATTTTTAGTACATTCCTTTGTAAGGGCATTTTATGTACTGAATCTATACATCAGAGTTGACTAGTTTATTAAATGCTTAAACTTTTTAAATAAATTGTGCCATATTTACAAATTATCGATACCAGCAAATACCATATAGGGCATGCTTAGGTTAATTACTGCTGGAAAGATTTTGGAGGTCTTGACGTATTTTCAATTTCAGTAAGAAAAACTCAGCATTGCTAGGAGTGTTATGCCAATAACTAATTCCTACAGATGAAAATATATTACTATATAAAACTCAGCTGTCAAGATGGATGGTTTGGGTCTATAGTGACACTGCTTAGGGAAGTAGAAATTTAAAATGAAAAGTTCTGGAAGACATGGAAAAGGTCAACTAGCCCATCCCCCCGACTGTTTATCATCATAGCGAATCTCTCAAACATTTATGTTTCTCATTTCCTTAAAATGTCAAAATATGAGGCCAAGGTGGTTATCACATCTGGTAAATCTTAGGGATGATGTTGCATACAATTAAAAATTTAACACTGAATATATTTGATACAGCATTTTTGTATATGTATTTTTTAAATAGACACAATTTTCTGCCTGCAGAGCTTTAAGATCTGCTAGAGATGCGTCAGGGATCATTATAGTATAGTAAAGGATTGGGGAGGCCACACAAACCACCACTAAGCCTCATACTTCCCCACTCTAAAAGGAGCAGCTCCACATTTATCTTCCTGTAATCCCAGGGTTTAAGAAAGAAACATTTTGCTGTTTAAGGGAGTTTGCAAACAATTGGGTTATTTTCAAGTATTTAATACCAAAAAGACATTAAAGGATATTATAGAAAAAAAATTTTTAAACATGGAAACCTATTTATGACATATTTTTAATTAAAAAATGCTAACAAAGAAGTGTGAACATTATAAACCCTTTTTATAAGCATTCTCATATTTATACACAAAAAGAAAAAGATGAATAAAAATTTAAAAAACTAAATCATATCGACAGCAGAATGTTGGGGAGTAAGAAAATTTTTATTTTATGATGTTTGTGTCTTAGTATTTTTTTAACTTTTTTAAAAAAAATAATTCTAGATCCACAGGAAGGTGCAAAAATAGTACAGAGAGGTCCTGCGTACATTTACACCATTCCTCCAATGGCAACATCAATTGTAACATAATTACAGTATATAATCAAAGACAGAAAATAAACATTGGTACAATTCTCAAACCTTATTAAGATTTCCCCAATTTCACATGTACTTATTTGAGGGTGTGTGTGTATTGTGCAAAGTTCTATGTGGTTTTATCACATGTGTAGATTTGTGCAATCACCACAACAATGAAGATCCAGAACAATTTCATCCCCACAAAGATCCCTCATATTATACTTTGATAGTCACCACTGCCAAACCTGTCCCTAATCCCTGGTAACCACTAAATCAATTCTCTGTTTCCATCTCTGTAATGTGATAGTTTCAAGAATATTATACACATGGAATCACAGCATATAACCTTTTGAGACTGGCTTTTTTTCACTCAGCATAATTCCCTTGAGTTCCACCCAAGTTGTTTTTACAAAGTGTTCCTTTTTATTGTTGAGTAGTATTCCATGGTATGGCCATACCATAGTTTGTTTAGCCATTCACCCACTGCAAACCATTTGGGTTATTTCCAGATATGTGATATTTATTACAAATAAAGATACTATGAAAATCCACATATAAATTTTTTTGTGTGACCTACATTTTCATTTCTGTGGGATAAATTCTCAGAAGTGTGATTTCTGGGTCATAAGGTAATATATTTAGTTTTCAAAGAAATTGCCAAAATATTTTTCAGAGTGACAGTGCCATTTTACATTCCTACAACCAATGCCTAAGGGATCCAGTTTTTCTGTATCCTCACCAGCATTTGGAACTGTTACTATTTTTATTTTAGCTATTCTAGTAGGTGTAGAAGGCTATCCCATCATGGATTTAATTTGCATTTCCCTAATGGTTAATGATGTGGAACATATTTTCATGTGCTTATTTACCATCTGGATATTCTCTTTGGTAAAGCATCTGCTCATATCTTTTGCCCATCTTTCCTATCTGGACTGCTTGTTTTTTTATTGTAAAGTTTATATATTCTACATATGAATCCTTGGCCAGGTAGTTGTTTCTGTGTATTTTGCCCTGGTCTGTAGCTTATCTTTTTATCCTCTGACCGTGGCTTTTCACGGCACAAAAGTTTGATTTTGACCTTTTTTTCCTCAGTAGTTAGCATGTTTGTGATTACATATATAGTTGTGTTATCATTTGGTTAATTGCTATTCCCTCTTTAGACTGTAAACTCTATGAGAGCAGAGCCATGCAGCTTTGCTCAGCATTGCATCCAAAGGGCCTACCGTGGTGCCTGACACACGGGAGTCACTCAGGAAGTACCTGATGAAGAGAAAGAGAAAGAAAAGGAAAAAGGGAGAGTAGGGGTAATGGAAATGAGGGAGGGAAGAAGAGAAAGAGAGAGCAGGGCAGAATAAAGAAGGATGAAGCATCTGTCCCTAGACACGGTGCCCAGGATATCACAACATCACTCAAACACCACACAAAGCACGTTTTTTATATTACAAAGAGGAGTTGCACACATCCGCATGCCCACTGTGGAAACACTCCCCATCTGAGGCCACAGGCCTAGAGAGGTCTGTCTTTTTCACCGTGTAAAGCTCTCAGAGATACAACTACTAGAATTATGCTTGTGGCATTTTCAAGCCCTTTTCATCATATCATTTTGGGTTGAGAAAGAAAGTACAAGACTTGTGCCCCTTTACAGCAAACCTGGTGTCTCTGAGACTCTGGAAAAACAGAAGATGAATAGACACATCATGACTTCTCACCAGGAGAGTCATCTTGAGGCCTAAGGGAAGTTCTTATTAGAAAATGTCAGGCTGCATAGAGATGAAGTGATGTACTGCACATGAAAAAATGCTGAGGAAAGACTCAGACAGGAGCCTTTGCAAAGATTATTTAGAATTGGAATATAGAAAAGACATATTCTGAAGGGAAATAATTTTATAATACCTGGTAAAACAAATTTTCTATTGCACTTTGATAATAAGATAGGTAACCCACTTTCCAGGAAGATCGGCTATAAACTGTGGACCTGCATATATGCATGAGGCAAGAGGCCTTGAGAAGACGAGTACATTTCCACTTTGTCTTGGTCAGTTTTTAGGACTCAGACTTGAAAAATTGAATTCATTTTCTGGCCTTATAAATATTGAAATGCAATTTTTAATAGAACCTAAGAGCTCCTCCCTCCTTATCCTTCTCCAACTGGCCTGTGTGTTTCTACGCTAAGTATTGTCCCTGGTTTCTTCTAACATGTTTCTCTGAAAATAAGACCTAGCCGGACCATCAGCTCTAATTCATCTTTTGGAGCAAACTTTAATATAAGAGACCGGGTCTTATATTAATGTTTGCTTCAAAAGACGCATTAGAGCTGATGGTCCGTCCAGGTCTTATTTTCGGGGAAACATGGTATGAAGACTAGAAAGGAAGTCCCAAAGGTGATACACAAGTTCACATGAAAGAAGAGCTTCTAGGAAAAGGGAGGTGGGTTTAAAGGTTAGGGACCCTTACAAAGACAGGAGAGAAACCTAAGTGTGCTGCATGGAGAAGCTAGGGGGGAACGGGGGCCAAAAGAAGCTGAGAGTGAGGCTGAAGAAACCAGAACACATCAGGCTGGAGGGATATGAGCTTTCACCAGCCTTGCTTGTTCTGTTTTGTCCTATTAAGACTTTTTTTTTTTTTTTTTTTTTTTGGAGAAGTTTTTGGTTCAGAACGAAATTGAGCAGAAAATTTCCCATATACCCCCTGTCCTCACATGCACAGCTTCCCACATTATCAACATCCCCACAGAGTGGTACATTTGTTACAACTGAACCTACACTGACACATCATTATCACCCAGTCCATAATTTACATTAGAGTTCCCTCTTGGTGGTGCACAGTCTATGGGCTTGGACAAGTACATATTTGTATCCATCATTATGGTATCATACAGAGTATTTAAATTCTCTGTGCCCTGCCTGTTTACCCCTCACCCCTCACCTTGCTTTTTGTTTGTTTGTTTGTTAATCAAAACTGGAGTCTGAAAGTTGATATAATTAATCACACAACGAGAGAAAGTAAGTTTTATTTGGTTTGACCCCTACAGAAATACTTTTCCAAGAATTTTTTTCTTTTCTGGTGATTGAAAGATAAAGCAATATAATGCCAAACAATTCACTATTTTATATGTTGAAATTTCCGATTAAATATATATTTGGAAAGAGAAGGCATGTCAAGTGGCTCCTGGTTGCTGGCCTTTTCCAATAGGGTGGAACATGCCTTTGCTTTCATCATATTACCAGGAATTTTATAATTATTTGCTACTACATCTGAAGCCCAAAGTGGATTTCATTCTCTTAGTTTATGGTGTAAAATTGAAATATTAAGCTTTTACTGCCAATCATATCTTATGTCTGCAGAATTATCCAAAATGTAAAATTAGACTTAGTCCATGATATTATGAACTTCCTTCCTTACGTTTTGTCTGTGGTTAGTTTTCATAATTAATTTAACAAATGTGAGCCACTGGAAGAAGACTGAAATCCTGTGGTGTTGCACTGATTTGGTGAGTGACTATTATTTATAGAATTAATCAAAAGATATTATATTTTAAAACTAGTAATTCACCAAATGGATTCATTCCTAAAGTCCTGAAATGTAAACATGTTCAATACAACAAAAACTGTTAGAATAATTTACCATGTTAATTAGTCAAAAGAGAAAAATGATTATCTTAAATAGATGACAAAAATCTATCTTTTAAATTTTTCATCTTTCCTGAAAAATTAAACAGCAAGCATAATGGTAAAAAAATAAAACAGGAAAACAAAAACCCACAATCCTTTGAATTACAGTTAGAATTAGTTTAGGTTTCACTTAACACAAATCTCTTTTAACATTAATTTGGACATGCTGACAAATGTAGTTAGACAACAAAAATAAAATAAAAGGTATTAACAATGGAAAGAAAGAAGTAAATTCATTATTATTTTCTGATGCCACTTTTCCATATTGAAAACCTAGGGTTAATAAATGAACAACAATTAGGAACAATAAGTGTCTTATAAGGTGATTGCTTACAAAATAAATATTGAAAAACAAGTTGTTGAAAGGACAGAGATCAGTTCTCCCTAATTTAATCTCTAAATTCAATATAGTTACTATATAATTCCCAATAGGATAATGTTACTGAACAAAGCAAATCTATTTTATATGAGAGAATAAACATGTAAAATAACCATAAAATGTCTGAAAATAAGAGGCAATGGTCAACACAGGATATGTGGCAATTTAGTATATTATCAAGTTGACATTTGTATTAGTGGGAGGAAATTTGATTACACAATAAAGAAAAACAACAATGTCCAATAAATACATGAAAAAAGTTCAAACTCAGTACTAATTAAAGAAATCCAAATTAAAACAGTTGGCAGGAATGTGTTTGATACAATTTCTAAAGGGCACTTTAACAAAATAACCTAAAGAGTTCAATAACTATATCACACTTCCTAAGAAGCTGTACGTAAGGAAAACACACTGTTGTATCATCTTGGAGTGGTGCTTGACTCCTTCTGTCCAACATTAACATCCAATACGAAAGGAAGTCATGTTAGTTCTAACTTCCATTTCTATCCAGAATCTTACCACTTCTCACTGCCTTCTCCCCCTCCTCCTCTACTACACTGGGCCAGATACCATTATGTCTCACCTGGGTCATTGCAATACCCTTCCTTCTAGCTGGTCACTCTGTTTCCAAATTGCACATAGTAGTATTTTCAGCACTACTATGACCAGGAGGATCATTTTAAAGGACTGACCAGATCACACCATTCCTGCTCTTCATACTCTGAAGTGTCCCAGTTCAGTAAGAGAAGAAACCAAAACAATCAAGTCCTTATAATGCCCTATTAAGGCCCTCCCAATCAGGTAGCTCAGCCTCTGTAACATTATATTTCCTTGTACTCGTCTGCTCACTTATTTTGTTCCAGCCGAATGGGCCTTGTTGCAGATCCTCAACCTGGCTGTGCAGCTGCTTACCTCAGGCTTTTTGCACTGGCTGTGCCTCTGCCTGGAACCTGTGTGGCTTCCCTCTCATCTCCTAGTCCTTGCTCAAATGTCACTAGCTCAAAAGGGCCTACCCTGGTCATCCCACTTGAAATGTCAGTGCACCCCACCCCACCCATTAATCTCCAGTCTTCCTCAAACTGTTCTGTGTTTTCCTTTCTTTACACCTACTTTTTATTTTCTAACTGACTGTTTAATTCCTTTAGTTTTAATCTGTGTTGTTTATGGTCTGTCCCCACTATTGTAAGTTTTACAATTGTAGAGATTTTTGTCTGTTTTGTTCGCATAGATCTAAGCCTAGCACACAGGCGGCCACCCAGGAATGTCTGTTGAATGAAAATTGCTAAACAATACTTGCCATAAGCCTTCCTGCCTGGTAAGATTTAAGTAAAGTGAAATAACGAGCAAATGGAACTAATGGAAGCACAGCGTTATCTGACAGTCAGGTTCTAGGAAAACTAGGAAAGACATTAAGAAAATTGTTGATGTTTTCATATTCAATTTTAGATGATTGTCTATTATTTCTTCCAAAAGATTCTCTGGCTGATCACAGGCCCACCCCAAATTCCTAGTGACAATAATAATAAAAACAACAATAGTGATTATTATAATGAAATTAGTCCTTTACATGTATATACCATTTCAGAATTTACTAGTATTTAACTCCATAATCTTATTAGATCCTCATGAAGAATCCATAAGTTAGGTAGGTAACTATTTGATGGATTAAAAATACTACTTTTTAAACTAATGTCACCCCAACAATTTTAATAAAGTAAAAAAATAATACTTTTTACCATGAAGGTACTTCTTTTTTTTTTATTGCTATTATAACTTTTATTTTGGCCTCAATACTGAAAGAGGGTAAATTATACTAAAAGGATATTATATAAAGAAAAAACCGTTAACAATGCTTCAAAAATTTTCCAGAACAATTGGATAAGGATGGAGAGCTTTGTAGTTGTTATTTTTGTGATATTTAGTTCAAAGCCAAGAATTTATATTTGATTTCAAAGCTATTTAAAAGATCCAAAGAAAATTATTTTTCTGTTTATTTTAAAAGTCCACTTTTTGAAATCAGCCACAAACTCTAAGGAGTTTTACAGGAACCTTAAGACAATTAGAAGTCTGCAAGCACTCAGCTTATTAATGGCACGTGACTTTCAAGTGGCTTCTTTAGGGACCAGAGTGAGGATGGAAGGAGAGAGGGAAAGAGGGGAGCTTTTTGTTCTGCTGCTGTGAGACTGCCTTTGCCACATCTGACAAACCCCTAAACCTAGAGTTCTGAGGCTCTCCCTAAGGGTCCCAAACAGGCCCAGGTTTTCTTGCCACTTTGTTTTATTTTATAGGTATACTGCAGTAGGGGAGGATGCAATATTTGCTAAAACGTATGAGGCTGCTTCTTAAAAACGACTTTTATGAGCTTTCTTTGGCATAGAAAATCAAAGTTAAAAGACCAATTTAGTAATTTTTCTTTCTGAGATTGATGCATTCGTAAAGTAATTTCAGGGTTGTAAGTTTGTGGTCATGACGATGGGTCAGCAAAAACAGTTGCTTTAAAATGGATCCTGTTATTTCACTCATCCAAAACTTGAGTTCAGTTGGTGCTTTTTGTCCTTTTGAACACCGTACAGCCTACTTCCAACCTCGACAAGACGACTGTGTGTCATGGCCAAAGACATCTCTGCATCGAGAGCTGATGTGGGTTATAGGTATGTGCAGGTTCTAAGCAAAAGCTACTTCTGACATAAAACTGTGTTTTCAAATCTATTTATATTTATTGTTTGATAAGAAGAGAGAATGGGGAGTTTGGTAATGATGAATGGAGAAAGCAGAAATGAACTATTTTCAAGAAACATTTGAAGTGGCAAACTTGGGAAGAAATTATCCTCTTTGGGGCTTAATATGTGGAATGCTAGTGTGTGCACATGAGTGTGTGTGTGTGTGTGTGTGTGTGTGTGTGTGTGTGTTTTGAGGGTATAGTTTAGGAAGATAACTTTTATTTGATTAACTTTCAGAATAATCACAAACGATCTGTTGAGAGTCTCTGAGCAATATATTTGCCATTAGTTACACATATTTAACATTTACTAAAACTCTCAACCTAACTGCATTAATTTTAGAAAACTAAATGTTGCCGAATTCCTACTGAGTGTGTTGAATAATGGTCATGCATCTCTCTGTGTTCTACTAGACACCAGGCATGGCATGTTTCACAAGATCCACCCCCACATTGAGCCATCACAGTTGATGCACCTACATCCATGCCCTGGTCATTTTCAGCTTTGACTCCGGTTCGAGCATGGCATTTTCACAAAATGAGTTCCAGAGGTGCTCCAAATCTCCAAAATGTTGATCTAGCTGAGACCACTATGCATACAATGAGGACCCAGTGGGCCCCCGCTGGAGATGGCCAGGCAGTCTGAAGGACTCAGCGGAGGATAATAAGTAAGCAATCAACATTTTGCAGTGCATATTCAAGCCAGACTTCTGCATAAATTAATTGGAACATTTAGAAAATACATAGGTATACGTAAGTCATGAGGGTTTAAAGACAAGGAAGAGGCCATACCCAGCATAGTCTATTGTGGGGCCTGAGTGCCTACAACATACAGAAGTATGGAAGAACTTAGATGTGACCATAGCCATGACGCTGAAGTCCCAGGAACCCTACAGAGCCCCTGAGTTATGGCCACAGAACCTGGGCTCCAAGGAACCAGGTAGAAATCCCCTCCTTCGACACTTTCTAATGGTCTTTCCAGATACCTCTGCATTGTAAAAAATTTAAACAGTACTTTCTGGTTATTCAATACAGTTCTTAAACATGTTAAAATATAAAAAGCAGTAACATCTAAATGATTGGCATAAACCCTTCACCTCTAATGCTTTCCCATAAAACAAACCTAGGCTCAATTGATGCACTGGTTACTTGCCTAATGGCTATCAAAATTCAAGCCAGATGATAAAACCAAATAATCTTTTGTCTTTGTGTCTTGGAGGGAGTAAAACAAAAAGACTCTGAGGGCTCATGGATTTTGAGAAAACTTGTTTTCACAGCCTTTGTAATATCACTTCCATACCTAATAAATAACATCATGATAAACAACTACTATATATGTTGTCTCCTCGAATCCTCAAACAACCTGATAAGATAGGTGGTAGTATATTTTCCATGTCACATATGCCAAGTGTGAGGCACCGAGGAGTGGAGCCGCTTGCCCGAGGCCCCCAGCTGGAAAAGACAGGAGCTGGACCTTGAGCTGAGACCAAGGGACTACATAGCAGTGACCTTCTTCCTGCACCATTTGCCTGTTGGTGCACAGTCTGATTTCCCAAATTCAGAAATATGCCCTGGGTCTTGAAATCTTTAACATAGACAAGCACACATTAGTTAAAACAAACGTGATGTCAAACTAACTTCCACCCAGAATATATGTTCTCCTATAATTGTGTTTTTCAACAAATGAGAACCATAATTCCCGAGAATGCTTCACACACTTTGGATAATAAATTACAGATCTTCAAGAACACTGCAAAGTACCTACTATGTATCGTATACTGTTCCAGAGTCTGGGCCTACAAGACTGAATCAGTCTGCCCTTGAAGAACGTGTTTGGGGAGACGGTACCTGGACAGGAGAAAGCACACAAAGTAACAAGAACTATGACAGCAGTTTGCGTCAGGTGCCCTGGGATCACAGAAGGAGGCACCAACCCCAAGTCAGGAGAGGAGCAGGCTCACAGTCTTTCTGAGGAGGTGACATCTAAGCTGAATGCTGGTGTATAGTCAATAGGTCAGGTGAGGAAGAAAACACTGAGGGGGCAGCGTGGGTGAATTCGGAGGTTCTAGATGAAGGAAACACTGTGAGCAGAAGGACCCAGCAGGAAACACTGAAGCATTTTCTGTGAATGATGAGCATGCCGATGTTGTTGGAGCTTAAAGGGTTTTCGGGTTTCATCCTGAATGTTACTTCCTCAGAGGAGCCTTTCCAAACCACCATGCAAGCTAAAGTCATTTCCCTCCTGTTCAATCTATAGCATCAGTTTCTGCTATTTGTGATGATGTACGCATCTCTGTGTGTTTATGCATCTGGTATATTTCTGTCCCACTGCACTATGAAACCTGTGATGGCAGAGAGCAGGTCATTCTGGGGCATTGCTTGTGGCTCGCGCCTGCCCTCACACCTGCAAACTGCAGGCGCTAGCTAAGTACTGGGCAGTTCTGTGGCTGGAGATGCTTTGGAAGAGGTTGGCAGGTAGAAATGCTTCCAGCCTAAGAGATTAGAATGAACAAAGAGAGGTCCATGTAACAGCACACAATCAGAGTAACCTGAGCAGTGGATACGGCCGGTGGAGAATACGAGTATAGCTGGAAGCTCTGTCCCAGTCCGATTGTGAGGTCCTCCAAAGCTGACCTGGGAAGGCTGGTCTTCTCTGAGATGGTGGAACACCCAAGTACTTAGCCATGTATAAAGTAGCCCTAAGGCCAGGTCTAGCACAGGTGGGGCCCTGAGGTAAGACCCTGCACAGTTAAGAGATACACAGAACAACGATTGCTCTTGATGAGTTTATGTCCACTGAGGATAAATCAAAATCACACCGCAGCATGACCCTGAGGTACTGAATGCCAAAATCCCAACCTCAAGAATCTCTTCACCTTGAGTTGAATGTTAGTAAAATGGCTGTCTTTCTGGAAAGCAACCTGTGAACACACATAGCTTGATTCCAAAATGAATGAAAATGTTTAATTTGAAGAGGAAATTTATAAAACTGCCAAGTGAGTGATGGAGTGCTGTGGAGGAAACCCCTTTGTCTGGGAAGAGAAGCTCTGAAATCCTGGTTCCACACATTCTCTGTGTGACTCCGGGCAAGGCATGTCACCTGCTGGCCTCACTGTCTCATCTGTAAGTCAAGTGCACCTGAACTTTCAGGCCTCTGTAGGTGTAACAATCACCTCACATGGACTGAGGCTTTTCTAGCATTGTACTTTCATGTTTGCAATATTTTCGTTAAACATCATAACCTGAGATTGCATCACTTAGTAATATCATAAGAAATTTGTTGTCTGAGACCACAGAAGCAGTGCTCTTGTGTTGGAGCTTGTTTGTCCTTTATTAAACACTAAATTCTATGTCCTTATGCTCTCAGTCATCTCTTAAAACCATTGGTAAAATGCAGTTAACCTCCAGAAACACAAGTCTGAACTTACGAAAGAACTCATTTAAAAATGTCCTGAAATAATTCTAAAATGAAATATAAAATTGCCACCTAATAACAGAAAAGTGCAGCCCGAGACCTGAGCTTTCTAAACATCTCTTCTCTCACCGACGTGTGTATTTTTATCCGCATGAGCATGTCCAGTATGCATTTCATGAGGACGAAGCTTTCCTCTGTGTCCTTGAGCCGGTCCCACGTGCCTCTGCCGGAACCTTGCTCCATTATTATTCCACTCTCCCGCCTGATGTATCTTCATCTTCTGTCTGCCAAGTAGCTCCCGCCAGTCGATCTATAAACATCTCCAACTCTCACTTTCTGAATATGCCGCATTTCATCAATTCTAAGACTTACATTTTTCACATTTGCCGTTGCTGAAATCAGGATGTTTCTTACCATGAAGTCCCTTGACAATTCTACTGGAAGTTTTTTTCTTCTTTCTTAGAACATAAAACAGTGTGGTGCCTTACAACTGATGACATCTTAGATCAGACACGATACAAAGCCAAGCCCTTCTTTGTCCCTCCCCAACACTGGCCGTGTCACTTGCCTTGGGTTAGGTCAGGAAAAAAGGACACAGTTTGGATATCTTAGCTAATGAGGATTTAGTATGATGTACCCTAGACAAAGGAAATGGTCTCAGCAGTGCCCCAGCCAGGAGAACTGGAAGGCTGAGGCTTATTGGTGAACAGCAGGAGCTCTAATAATTCAACACAGTGCTGATGGCCCTGGAGAAGCCCTGGTGCCAGCTCATGACTGCTGTCCCAGCTCTGCTTCTACAAAGTCAGCCGCACATTCAAGCTCCCTGAAAGGAAAGATCAGATTGGTGTGGCCATTCATTCATCACCTTGCCATCAGCAAGACTCTTGCCAGGCCATCGATGGCTCATATAGATTAGACACCAGCGCATTTCACATTCAATCACATGTAGCCAGCGCCGGGACAACACATGGTGACCTACAGGTAAAGATCCTCTCAGAAGAGGCCATGGCTTAGGAGGTACTCAGAAATTAATAGATTTATCTTCACATCTGCCTCTAGCCGATACTCTACTTTTCAGATTGTCTTTTCAATTCAAGTTTTTTAAGAGTGGTCTAAATTTGCCAGTTCCACCTCCATCCCTCAACCAGTTCAATCAGACTTCCTTCCCAACACCTCCAGAGAGGACCTAGCTGTACTCATTCGAGCATGGCCCTGTATTTGATTGCTGTAGTGAATACTTTGCCGTCTCCGTTTTTCCAGCTGCTGGGGCTGCAGCAGAAGCCACAGCAATGCTGTTCATACCCCTCCCATATCCTCTTCACCAGGCCGTACACCCACCCTCTAGATGCTTCAAGAGTTGACTGCTAAGGGCTCACAGAACAACCCTCAGATGGGAGCCTACAGGTGACACCGGGCGGATGAAGTGCCTCAGTGCTTTCAGGCTGGTTATGCTCCGGAGTGTCCTGTGGGATCAGGCAAAGTCCAGATGCCAACTAAACCCACATCTTCACTTAGCTTCTTCCTCTGTTCCATCCTTTGCCACTCACTTCCTTATAGGTTTTCCTTAAGAGCACTTTCTCAACAAATCACTGGTCCATCTGAGGCTATTTCTAGAGAACCAAATATGATAACTAATGCCTTACAAATCTCTGTACCAGTGATTTCCATGCTACTATGTTCTCCTGTTTTCCATCCCTTAATTCTTAGTGTTTCCTGGAGTGGCAAGCTCCGTCCTTCTCTTTTACCTCTCCACAGCAGAGGATCTGAAACCAGCCGATCTGATACCCCTCTAATAGCAAGTATTTCATAATGCTCCCTTTACTATCCTGAAGCGAAATAACAGTACTGCCTTCTATAAGTCTCACTTGCTGAAAAATGTAACTAAATATGTTTATGTGTATGTTTATGTAAATGTCAAATAAAATTTTAATGTAAACATGATTTTGAATATAAACTAATTTCATCAATTCATTTTTATAATTCAGAAAAACTTTTCTTCAGAAAATACTTCTAAATAAATATAGAGATCAAAATGTAAATTAGGAAGAAAGAATAGTTTAGGAGTGAAGAACATGGGTTTTGTAATCAGACTGTCAGGGTTTGAACCCCACTAAATTTATCAGGGTGACAATGGTTAGTAAAATTACATAGGTTTCAAGTGTACAAATCTGTAATACATCATCCGTATATCACATAGTGTGTTCACCACTTAGAGTCAGTTCTTCTTTCACCATATATTTGACCCCGTTTACCCTTTTCTACCATCCCCCTCTCTCTTCACTCTCCGGTAACCATTAAACTATTGTCTGTGTCTATGAGTTTTTCTTTCTTTGTTTGTCTTGTTCCTTTGTTGCTTTCAGTTTTATATCCCACAAATCAGGTAGTTAGTGTAGTTCTCGACCTTTTCTGTCTGACTTATTTCGCTTAGCATAATAATCTCAAGATCCATCCATGTTGTTGCAAATGGCTCTATTTCATTTTTTCTTATGGCAGAGTAATTTTCCATTATATATATATATATATATATATATATATATATATCTCACATCTTCATCCAATCATCTATCGAAGGACACTTCAGTTATTTCCATGTCTTGGCCACCAAAGTCACATAATAAAGGCCATACATGACAAATCCTCAACTAATATCAGAAACAACAGTGAAAAACTGAAGCCCTTTGCTCTACATTCAGGAACAAGACATGGCTGTCCCCTATCACCACTGCTACTCAACATAGTATTGGAAGTCCTAGCCAGAGGAATCAGGCAAAAGGAAAAAATAAAAGGCATCTGAATTGGGAATGAAGAAGTTAAGTTGTCACTTTCTGCAGATAACATGATGCTATCTGTATAGAAAACACTAAAGACTCCCCCATTAAATTTCATTTAATAGCTGTGTGGCTTTGTGCAAGTTACTTAACTTCTCTGTGCTTCAATTTCCTCTTTTCCTACTTGATAGTGCTGCTATAAATTTTTTTTATTTAATAAAAAAAATGTGTGAGCACAATATCTGGCATATAGTGAGTTTTAACTTATGTTTTTAAGATAGTAAATCATGCATTTTTTTTTTTTTTGTTCTAGTGTAGGGATTGACCACCTCCATTTTTCCAAAGAAAGCCAGGTAGGTCGTACACAGTCTCTGTCATATATGTGTTCTTCTCCTTAATTTTTACAATCCTTTAAAAATGTAAAAACTTAGTTTGTGGGCCTTAGTTTGCCAATTATGTTCATTTAAAGACCACAGGGAGATTAATATGTAGTATTAAGAAGTTCCCATTTGCTCATATACCACTTACACCACTTTTGTTCTTTTTAAAACTGTAAAACATTTAAACATGAAGAGCAGTACAGAAAGTGATAAAATACTCAGGTACCTTTCACCCAGCTATAAAAATGTTAAATTTTGCATATTTATTTTAGTTTTCCTCTTTTCCTGACTACATATAGCAACTATCCACAAGTTACTGTGTATCCTTCCCATCTGTAGCAATTCTTTGTCAGTTATTTTTCTTCTTGGACCCAAGGTTTTAAAACTACAGTTTCCAGACTTTCATGCAATTAGGTGTGGGCACATGACTGAATTCTGACCACTGGAACCATGCTCGTTAGCCTCAGTGCCTGTTTTCTGAGTTTTTTCACCTCATCTCTCCATTGTTCATTTGTTTCAATTCTACTGTGATCTATTCACAACCATTAAATATTTCAGGGTTTGGCTTTTCAATTATTAAGCAAAAATTTTAAATTCTAAACAGTCAGAGAATTTGCTAATTTTTATCTAGTGAATCAGAAAAGTTTCCGATTGATGAATTTTACCAGTTGTGCTAGCTCTCCAAGCTCCACCGCAGTCCTGCATCAACCCCTCGCCTTTATCTTTAATCTGCAAAATCCTTGTTTGCTTAAACCCAACCTTTTATTACAAATGCCTAAGGCATAGTCATTTTTCTTTTTTCAGTGGTGTGCATCAACTGAGACGTCACGGAATTGTAAACAGCTGTTATTATTTAGTTCGGCATTAGTGGTTTCTTAAAAACCAGACCTGTACATCAAAATTCTGTTTTTATACAAAGAGGGTTAAGAACATGTAATCTTATTATTAAAATCAAAACAAAGCCTCTTTTCCATGGTCATACCACTAATACTGTAGAACTTTTTCCCATAACCAGGTCTTTTGACTCCAAAGCCATGCTGAGTCCTCCAGGTTCCACTGCATCCCTTGAATGATGCTTTGCATTTCCCGCAAGGGTCATGTCTCATGTCCACAGTGTGATATGTTGAATCCCATAATAAAAGAATAAAGTGTTATTCAAGCTAGCAGGATTATGGAATTTTAAAGTGGACAGTGTCTCCAGAAGTCAAGGACTAAAATGTCAACCCAGTGAGTCTCCTATTAATGATAATTTTACATCATTGTGTATTGACTATGAGATTTATATGCACTATATTGTCTTAATAACTTTGCAAGGAAACAGTCTGAGTAAAGGTAATACATGTGCCCAATGTCACCTGCCTGGTAGATAGCAGAGTTTGATTCATACCCATGTGAGACTGACGTCAGAGTTCATGTGCTTTCTTGAGCCCCATTCTGGATCTCTTAAACAACAGCATACAAAAAGAATGTTGGGTTATCTCATTTGCCACAATTTTTATGTTTGCCCCTTTCTGAACTCCATTCCTCCCTCAGACACATTCCTACTTATTTACATTCTTTATATACACAGATGAAAGATACATCTGTAGAGGAAAATTGCATAAAACATTGCATTCTTTTATGGAAGCATACCAGATCAAAGGGAAAAATAAAACCACTCCACAAAGAACCAATAACTTTAGGGGGAGGGCTTCAGAGAGAAAAATATCTAGTTTGTTGTCCTAATTTCTGGTCATTAAGTTACTTATTGTCCGGAATTCTCATGAGTCACATGAGTAAATAGGTGAGCCTCTACAGGAAAAGAAAAGAGGTGAGCAAGGACAGAGGAAAGGCTTCTCTGGCCAACAAAACTGCTGAGGAAGCCAGGGCTTATGAGGTGAGTACCCTGTATAGTACGTGCCCAGTGAGCAAGACCCTCTTTCTTGACCATTCCAGAGCTATTTCTGCATGTAGACTTTATCTTCCACAGAGGGCATTCTGCCATGTTATTAAGAGACCCAACAGCATTGGCAAAGGACCTTATTGGTCTTACTATTTGCTGTGCAAAATTTCACCCAGTTAATGCATTAAATGTGTAATTCTTTCATTTTGTATTACAGGAGCATAGATAGCACCATGCACTTTCCATGGCATTACGGGAGAAGTATTTAGGCCTTTTCAGCTGCTTTGACTCTGTGCCTTCTACACCAAGCCTAATTCAAGATCCAAAAGATAGTATCAGGTTTAAGAGCATTCGGTTGCACAAAAATAGGGCATGGCATTTAGACATTCTCCCTGGAGACTTTGGGAGAGGCGATGTGAAACAGCATGTGTAAAGACAGAAGTTAATGGGTGGACTTAAGATAGTTGACCAGAATTGTAGATTAACTATCTGCTGTGATAGAGAAAGGGAGCCTATTGCATAGCTGTATATTTTTCAGATATCAGGTCCAATGGAAAAGAAGTAAAGGAACGTAGTAAACTTCTAAAAGGTATTTCTTTTTTTGCCTGTAAACTGAGGTGGATATTCCGGTCAACAAAGAAGTAAAACGATAGGGCTTCTTCCTTCTCACATCCAAGAAGATCAGTTTCCAGTCCTTTCCTGGGTAGGAAATGGAAGAATCTTGAATTAAATTCACCTTTCGTACACAGTATTATATTTTAAAACATGTTGATACACAGAAATCTTTGAGTTCCCATATTATATAGTTTGGTGGTTTTCCTTTTTTAAAATGACCCTATGATAATCTTATAAAACTACATAAAGCAACAATAGAACCCATTTTATTCATCAGCTATCAAGAGAAATTTTAATTTAGAGGTTTGCATCATGAGGTTCCTGACACAGTTTTTTCTTAAACTCAAATTTATGGAGAAATTATTAGTGTACACAAACTGAATCCACTTACACTGTGCAATTCCATGAGTTTTGACGTTCTAAACACCTGAGAAACAACCACCAAACTAAGATACAGAACATTTCCATTACCTTCGAGAGACTGCCCCTGTCTACAGTCCATCTTTCCCTCTACCCACAGCCAGAGGTGAGCACTCACCTGTTTTCCCCACCATTTTGTAAAGAAATTTATTTCCACTTCTGGTGAGGCGTGAAAGATTGTCACAGGGTATAAAAAACTTTTGGGGTTATTTTGAAAGCCCTTCCAGTACCTATGTTAGTTACCAGTTCTAACTCAAAAAAGGTTGGGAAAGAGCTCCATATACTTTGTCTTTTTCATTTTCCTAAGTTGCCAAGTAAGGACAGATAGGGATGAAATTAAGCAGATAACTCTGAGCATTTGAGGAAAGAAGTGCAATGGAGAGAGCAGATACATCCTATCTCGTCTCTCTGGTACACTGGACAATGCAAATTTGATAGCCAGAAGTGTTGGCGAAAATGTGTATACTGGTTGGGGAGAACGTTGGGCTAAGTCAGGTGCTTTCTACCTGTGTGGTTTCAGGTAAGGGATTTTGCTTCCCCAATCTCTTCCATTTCTCCAGTAAAGTGAGAAGGCAGGACTGTATGACCTCTAACAATTTTTCCAGGTCTACACATCCATGTTCAACCATAAACAAGTGACTGTGGGTTGTTACAAGTAGAGTTAGGCAATTGGAATGAAAACAGGGAGCTGAAAATATGTAAAAGACATATTTATAATTCTCCATATCTCTTGCAGAAGCGATCCTTTAATCTCAGTTTTCCGGCACCAGCATTAGTTCACTTGTCTTTCTTGACTCTTTTTAACCCTTATTTTAATGATTCTATCTTGTGATCTTCTTTGAGAATTAAGAGGAAAATACATAAAAAGTAAACAACATCAATGTCACTGTAGCTGAAAATTACCATTCTCCTAGAGAAAACATTATGTTTACTTTTTCTTTAAGATTGCAATGTTTTAACTCAGATGCTGGGGCACTTTTATTTAAAGAGGCTTTTGAAACCAATTAATACAAAAATTATAATTTCCTAACACTTATTTTAGCAACTAGAAAAAAAAAAACACAGAAAAAAATTTGAGCCCTTTCTGAATATCTTATGCCAAACAGATAACCCATACAGGCAATTGTAGTACCATTTCAAGTTGAGTTATAATTAAAGTTATAACTAAGGTTATAACATCTACTTTCTTTTAATAAGAAAAATATTCAGAGGAGGGGTAAGTTAAACTTCAAAAGCAGTTATTTGGTTTTTCAGAGCTAATTCCACATTTTCTTCTAATTCTTACAGTCTCTGACTTTGGAGATACGAATCTTGCAAACATTCAGCTCAGCTATTTGGGGGTTGTTGATCCAGTCTGTGGATTATGTCATTTTTCCCCTCTGATACCTCAAATGAAGACAAATAAGTCCATTTTACCACTTATTATTGTAAAACATTTAATGAAAGAAACCTGAATCTTTTTCCATTATAATGAAATTGTGGATTTGGGCATTTTTTTAATGTAAGCAAAAGAAGTCACATGAGTTTTTCAGAGCCTCAGTCTAAACCAAATCTAAATGATATATTTTGTTTTCATTTTACCCATTCAGCAAACTATAGACAATGAGAAAATATATTTTAACTATAAATGAAGTTGAATATTTTCTAATAGAACAATTTTGGAACATGAAAATAATTTCCAAACCTGAACCAAACTGATAATTATTTGATTTACATCTCAGTTCTACAAATCTATAATTTTATTTATTCATTGTCTCATCCAGAAGTTATAATAGATGTATCATCCTCAACAGCTCACCATGTCAATTTATTTTAAAATTTCCGTATTAGTACAGATTGTGCTCATGCAGCAAAGTTGTATATCATTTCAGTAATATACACAGATATGTATATATGTGTATGTATATAGATATATGTATAATGCATATGTGTATATAAACATAGATGTAATAATATAATGTATACACTATTATAATATTGCTATACCTTACAGGTAGCTTAAAAACTATCTTTCATACTAGATATAGATATCTCTATATATATCTATATCTACATCTATTTTAACTGTTCTTTTCCTGATGGTAGGCTGAAATATTTCTCCAGGGCTGTGGAATGTGTTCTAAGTTTTTAGGTAAGTTCTTACTTGTCCATCCATTCATTTCAGATCATCTCAATTTCTTTCAAATCCTGAGCTTAGAAACCTCTGCTAATTTGCATAGCGGTGCATGCAATTTTAAATGTAAAAAAGATTAACAGTAGTGAATTGGAAGGTATTGAAAGAGAGGTCAGCAACTTTGGTTGGTCCATTACCCAGGGGACAATGGATGGCAATGTCTCAGGTGTCAGGTCTCTTTAACTAACACCTCTTACCTCTGTGATTTGTTGGAGACAGACAATGGGTTGAGCCCACACCAGCTAGCATGCTCCAAGTCAGACAAACAGAAGCACCAACAATGCCTTTATTCATGGCCTCACACACTAAGTAGGGGCAAGGGCACTCTAAAGGTCATCAGGAGCTGTGGCTATCAAGACAGATGGGCTCAAGTGTCACACTGAAGCCAAAAACTTGTACTTGCCACAACTACAGTGATTAGGGCAGATCACCATGCTGCCAGGGCCTCCCTGCCCCGTGGAGACAGGCTCTGTGCTGAGCAGGACAGCTGTGAGGTCTAAGTACAATCTCAGTTCCCTGGCCACAGGTGATGCCATATTTTAAGCAATATTAAAAATGTCAAGGAAGAGCAGGGGTTCATTAGAAAACCAGGAACGTTCTCCTGAGGTGGTCACATTCTCTGAATAATATCCCTGGATAAACAGGATCAGGGCTTCCTGGAATGCACGTTCCGTTCATGATGAAAATCAATGAGATTTTTCACAGCATTACTTATTGAGTGTTTGCTATAAAATCTGAATGGTTACTGAGTACTCACTATAAAATGTGACCTCCTTGATTTTTTGAGGGTGTGTGTGTGTGTGTGTGTGTGTGTGTGTGTGATTTTTATCTTTTTGGTCCATTGCTATTTCCTAAGTGCCAAGAACAGCACCTGATCCACAGTTGGCAACTCAGTAAGTATTTGTTGAATGAGTGACTGTTTCATGCACTGTCCATAGTTCTAATAGTTTATATATAGTATTTCATTTAAATTTCAGCAACTCACATAACACAGATACTGTGCACACCCCAGTTTACAGATGAGGTAACTAACTAGTCATAGAGAAGTCAAGTAATTTGCCCTAGATCACACATCCAGAGGTGAAAGACAGAATTCAAACCCTACTGGCCTGTTGACAGAGTATGTAATCATGTGCACACTGACTCTCGCCTCACAGAATTATACTTTATATTTATTTAATACTAAAATATAACCAACCTTATTCTGTTCCACATAGTTCATGACCAGACTAGTTTCCCTGCCTCTAGAATATTTACTGTAAATGCTCTGACACTTTGGAAATATTACCTTTCAGGTATGCACTTCTTCTCTGCCTGCTCTCTGAGTCTCCAGTGAAGTTTGAATTGATCAATGTGAAGAAGTTAGCCTGTAAAAGGCAACTAACAATGGACTTCAGGATATGTCCATATTGTCCATGCTTTGGGGAGCCCTTACTTTCACCTGGATTACCGACTTGTACTAATGGAAGATGGGTTGCTTTTCTTTCCAACTCTGAATGAGTTTGGCTCCAAAGATAGATACTATATTGAGACCTCTGGAGAAACAACTTTCTTCAGTTTATGCTTACAAGGGGAATGTGTGGCTAGAGCCATATTCTATTACAACTAATGAGCCAAAACCTTACCGTGAAGTGCTCACTCAGAGAAAGGAAGAACAGCTCTGCTTCCGTGACTGCTCCCTCCTGAGCCAGTGGTGGCTGACAATAGCTTTTGTAACGCGGGCACTTGAATTAGGAGCTGGGCTGAGACCATACAGGCAGCAGAGTGGTGATAAAACAATGTGATTACTTTCAGCTATGATAGGATTGGACCATGTGAGTTGTAGGTAATAAATTCTATAACCCATTAGTGCCTCTCGATTTTATCCATTTTCCATATGAGGGTGTGGTTAGCTTATTATTTTTTCTTACTTTCACATTAAGGTTGTCTTTTTAAAAAGTTTTATAACTGTCTGACTTGAAGTAAACTTCATTTATGTTTTGGGAATGAAGCTTGGACTTGGAGCAAAATAATCCAGAATAAAATGGAAGGCAAAGATTAGAATCTACCTCCAGGGCTTTTTTGAGTAGTAGTCAAGATATAGAGAAAGAAGAACAGGTTATTTTCACCCACAAAATTCATGCCCCACTGGAAACAGTATGAACTTGGCAATACCTATTTATATTTTGGACATGTTCAATGCATAGATTTTAGGAAAGAAAAACATATTACAATTTAATAGTCCATAGCCATTAAAATAAAGTATTCTGTCTGAAAGTCAGCCTGAACTATTCTCCTCTATCTTATTTCCCCTGACTGCCAAAAAAATCTAAGAGGGTAATTTAGAAAGTTAAGCTAGAGGAGGGCTAAAGTTGATTCAAGACCTTATGAAATAAGTATTACAGGATACACAGACAAAGAAGTATATGTGTGCTCTAATCAAGATGTATTTGTTCGTGTATCAGAGAGAATATGTATGCTTGTCATCTTGAATAGTCAATATTAGGTGTGTTTGAGACACATGAACAGTTTTCTGAGTAAAGCGTTCATAACTTCATCAGGCTCACATCAATGGTTATAATTTATTTGGTTATGAATCACTGCTCTAGCCAGTGCTGAATTTTTCACACTATGACAACACCTGCCCAGTGGCCACTTAGCCAGGATGTCTGAATATTTAGATTTCAGCAGGGCTTCCAAGTTGTTATAGGAACAGAGTCAGACCTGGATCTGGGGTGAATAAGCTATACTGTGGGTGTGAAATAATCTCAAATGAAGCAATATAAGTAAATGTCTTTTGTGAAGCACACAGAAAAAAATGTTTTAAAAAGTAGCCTTTTGTGTCTCTAAAAAGAGTTCATTTTCGTCACCTGATGTGCTGGTCACACTGAGAGATACTCCCCGTCTCATTCTGACTGTCCTGGACAGAGTGCACAGAAGCCGAGAGCTGGAATGATCTCTTCTCACAGCACCGCCCACTCTCTGCCTGGCCGCAGCTCTGGTGACCCCTCACCTGCAGGATCTTCAGTGCATCTTTCTTTGTCTTACTCATCACTTAGTTGAGGTCAATATAACATTTTATTTTATTATGTGATGTAATTTCTGCTCCCCAACAGGATTGGAAGACCCAAAACTTTGTGTAAGCAGCAGTCCCACCGGGTGCTAAGGCACAGCCAGAGCAAGGATCATAGCTGCTCTGAAATGGCAGAACTTCTCGGGAATCTACTGACTGACAGTCACGGACCCTTCCCAGCAATATGCACACTTGCCCCAAGTAGACCATATGTTTTTAGGGTGGCTTCCTAGATCCCCATAGCTCACCCATGAGTCCATGGACCTCAGCTTAAGAAGCCCTACTCTGGAGCAGGAGTTCTCAACGTTGGCACTGTTGACATTTGGGGCTGAAGAAATTCTTTGTTGTGGGGCTGTCCTGCACATTGCAGGATGTTTAGCAGCATCCCAGCCTCTAAACGCTGGATGCCAATAGCACATCCCTTCCTCCATTTGTGACAACCAGAAGTGGCTCCAGAGTTGAGAACCACTGGGGTAGAGACATGGCAGTGGAACTTTATGAAATCATCTTCCATGTGGAAGGAGGTCCTTTCGTGCCCTCAATGGAACCAGTCTGTCTAGATTTCAGAAGCAAGACAGAAGTCTACATTTGTGTGACATTATTACATTCATGCACTCACTTACTGGCACAACTAGCCAGTGAAATAAGCGACCACATGTGTAAATCCAGATTTAAAGCCAAGTCTTCTGACACCAAATCTGATATTCTTCCCAACATGTGTGATAAAGTAACTGAAATATAATTCGAAGAGCTGAGTTCTAGTTGGGACTCTGGCCCTTAATCAGTTCTTAAATTGCCTTTGAGTCAGCTCTGTGTGGCTTAGCTGTGTGAGGGGAAGGATACCTCTGCCTGCGTCATGGGGAAGTTGTAGGAACAGCTGAGACACTGCTGAGTGACAGCACTTTAAAGGCCACCCATGCCAGTGTAGATGTAAGATGTTATTAACTTGAAAACTGTCCATTAGTCTATAAGAATTACATGGCCATCAGCACTCTAAAATCTTCTTTATGAATAGAATCTTGAAAAATGATTACATTTGTAGAGTATTAAAAACTGAAATGGCCCAGGGATTGGCTGTCATACTTGACATTAATTTCCTTTATACGGTCCAGTAGAGCAGGCATATTAAAAACCAGTCATTCTGTGTTCCAAAAAGGAGTTACTTTAAGAAGAAATAAAATAAGCTAACAATAACTGACTATTTTTTGTCCCTTTCAAAAGCCTTCATTGGATTTTCAGTAGCACAATGGTCCTATTTGAGTCGAATAAAAATACTCTGACGTGACTCTGTAAAGAATTCTAGATGAGTTAACATCTTACTTGAGCTTAAACACTGACTCTGTAAAATGGGTGTAAAGGAAGAGGAACTGGTAGTCACGGGTCTTGGCTGGATCACCTCCCCACTTGTGACTGAGCATGCCAGTGACAGTCACCCTGTTGTAAAGGTCACAGGTTATTCCTCATGAAACCCTTGGGCAGGAATCAAAAGCAATCACATCTATTGATAGCTTCCAGGGTTAAGTGGCACGCGGTGCATCAGCAGAAATCCGGGCAGCACATGTCATCTTCTGGTTCCTCGTCCTAGGGCTGTGGCCTCTCCAGAATGATAATCAGAATAATTCTTATTCAATTGCTGTTGGGAACAGATGAGGACAGAAAAATTATGCTCAGCCCCAGAGGTCACTTGCTTGGCTAATTTTTCACTAATTATTTCTTATTTGCTTCTTTCTTTTTTCTCAGAAGACAGAAAAAAATGTTCTCTACCAGGGTTTTATGAAGACTGGTTGGGGCCTTTACAAAGGTGCAGGGTTCATAGGACTGGGGCACTTAAGGAGAGGTCATCGTACACACAGCACGCTGAAGTTGGTCAAGACAGCGCCACACCTAGAACTGAATTTTTAAAAAGATGAGACATTTTGGATGAGCACAGTAGATGAGGGATGATACATGACTGGGGTGACAGAGGTGGCTATGAAGCCTGTTAAAGTAATAACAAAACAACCTTAGATGGAGCTAGAGTTTGAGGCTTATTGAAACGCTGGTGGAGAAAGACTAACAAGAAACTAGTCTGAGCATTGTGCAGCGTGAGCCGACTGGGCTGTGGGTGTCTCCTATGTTGTTATTTAAGACTTAGCCACCCAGACTTTGACGCCTGTTCTTCTGTCAGATTAGTGTGTTTGTGTTGTTAGAACCACAGGGTCCGAACAAACCCTGGGCCAGTAAGGGTTGCATGAGGGAGAGGGGGTGAAGGGTTTTACCTGATGGAATTGATCGTCTTGTTGTCATTCACCCTGAAAGGGGGCATAGCCCATCCCAGGGCAGAAACTGTGGGTTGGAGAAGTAAACACAGAATTAAAAGGGACAGATAAAAAAATAATAATACCCTTCATCTCCCTTTAACCAGGCGTGATCTGGTGCTGCGGTGAGGTGAGCAGATGTGTGGAACACGGCAGGTCGGGGAGACGAGCAGGGGAAGTGAGACTGGGCAGTGAGGACCCGAGAAGTTGGGGTTGGGTGTAAGTTGTTCTTTCCACTTCATTCTCTTCTGCTGTTTTTGAAACGTCAATAAAGTCTGATCAAACGTATGGCAGGATAACATTCTGGGAAAATAAGAACTGTTTTTCCCCACTTCATCTTCTGTTGTAGTTACCCTCCAGTGGTACCCACTGCTTCAGGGAAGAGCAGACACACCAAGACCAAAGGTGTCAATTGAACGTTTGAATATAGTTTTTTAAACTGATAACCAAGATGTAGAAAGCTAAAGATTTCTACTGCAAGAGTTAGCCTTTTAGAAGTAGAGAAGGTTTGTGAGCTCCAAAGTCTGGGGCTCATGAAACAAAGTGCATGATGACATCTCGGCAGAAGAAAAAGTTGAAGTAGCTAATGGAAAGAAAAGTTCTAGAGGGAGCATGACCAGAGCACATATCGTGGTAAGTGCCTAAGGAAGGCCCCTACTCTCTGACCCGCTGGGCTAAGCTGCAGGGGAAGACAGAATGGCCAACACCCCAAGGTGGGGGGAGCACAGAGGTGGAGCCTGAGAAAGCAGCTGGTCTGGAAGTAAAGGACTATCCACCTACTAACCTGCCAACAAAGTGTGGCTTCCAGAAGTGGGAGCAGGGCATTTTCAGCAGAGAGGAACTGGACATTTACCTCTTCCCTGCTCCAAGTCTCTCCCAACTCCTGAATGGTGAGTACAGAAAATTGTATTATTTGCTCAAAACATTTGTTTCCATAGAAGCTGCTCCTTCTGCCAATGAGAAGAAGACACCGAGCAAAGGCCACAGCTAATGTACAATGTGAGCGACAATAAACCTTTATTATTGTAAGCCATTGAGATTTTAGGGAAGCAGTTGTTTGTCCAAAGCTATTATGGAATGCCTATCCAAAAGCTTCCCAAGCCACCAAGAAGGACAGGGAAGGACTGATGGGCAGGGTCCTTGAAGAGGACTTGTGGTTATGGACAGGGCTAAGAGAACACAGAGTGGCCTGAGTAGACCTGAAGACCAAAACATAGTAGGAACATGGGACATCCAGCAGAGAGAAGAAGTATGGGAGAATTCAATGAAAAACACATACAAAAGGATGTCTGCAGTGGATGCAATATTGAACTGAGCCAGATAAAGGAGAAATAGGTGCTCCCTTCCACTAATCCTTAGATTACTCATGGGGAGAGGTAATGAGAAGGGAAGGGAAAACATCCTGAACTATTTACCCAAAATAGAGTGAGAAATACTTAGTAACATGATTTATATTCAATTGGCAATAAGAAGTTCTCTGCCATCAGCAGAAATGGGGGCTCAAGAACTAAGTCCAGTTATAGAGAAATAAAGTTGCATTTTTACACACTTGACTTTGTAATTATGAAATTCATATTCTCTTGTGTGTGTTGTACTGTGTGGAATAAAATGGGAGGATCCTGTCCCATGACGAAAAGAGAGAAGGTAAAGAAAAAGGGGGTTGAGTTGAAGCAGGGCTCCCATGAGACACTGGTCCTCCCACTGACTACAATGTCCCAAACACCAGGGGACACAGAGGCAATGTGCAGCGGCAGTGCCTGAGCCATGTCCCAAGGACACTCACATCCCTGCGGAATACTTTCAGAGGTGAATTTCTAGCAACCAAGCTGATAGGGCTGGTGTCATCGTAATCTGGTCTACATAGTAACGGAAGCCATAATTTATTGAGGGTCTACTTAGCACCACCCACTCTGAAGATGTGGAAGGTTTGCATTTTCTTGCCATTTTACTCAAGAATGTAAGACATTATAGCATGTTTCATTTTTCTAGAACTTGAACTCCATTTAAAGCCCCATTCTGCCTAATGGCAGAAAATATAGTCTTAGGCAATTGCAGCTTTTCTCCATCATTTCAGGCATACAATTTCTTCCCGATTTGCCTTTCCCTCTGGGGTGGCATGTGGTCACAGTGATCCCTCCACACAGGAACACTCTCTGATCCATCCCTCCAAGCCCTGCACCACTTTTCACATAGCATTTACTTGGCCTGCTGCCCTCCCTCAGCCTATCTTTTCTCTGAGACAGGAAAAGCTGTCAAACAACCCACCCTTCTTAGAACATAGAAGACTCGGGAGCCTGCCCTGTGTCCTCTGCTTCCAGAACTGACACAGTTTGACCTCCACAGCTGCCACACGCACACTTATACAGAAAAGGTGAGAAGGGAACTAGGGCCTTGATTGGTTTCTCTCGCCCTGTCCACACTGAGATCCCAAGGTCCCTCTGCCCATAGATCCCCAACCTTAGGCTCCGTCATCGCCACCATCACCCATGGTAGTTCAGTGGTTCCACCAAAGCATCCCTCACATTTAATCTTTTTGTTTCTTTCCTGACACTTGCCCCCCACTCCCATTTCACTTCAGAGGAATTTTATCTGGTGGTGAGAGGAGGTACTGTAGTATTTTCCTAAAAAATCCCATGATATTTGTCCTTAACTGAATGCCAAGAATTTTACTTTGTCATTCTCTAGTTCCATTTCTGGGGCCCTGGAGATCTCATATCCTGGGACCTGAATGAATGAAGTACGTGAGAGTCAATGTTTAATAGGGAGTGTGTTAGAGAAACACATCAATTAACACTTCAAAAAATCATCACAAATGTCCTTCCTAGTGGATCTTTATCCTCCCACAAAGGATGCTATGCTTGTCTGTCACCTCTCCCCCAGCCTGTCAGGTGACCTGGACATTTGTTGATGTCGCACCTCCCTCCACTTGGAGTGGAGTCTCGGTTCTTGTGTAGTCTCCTTCTCCACACCAGGTAGTTTAGCCAGAGAAGGCAGAGTCTCCACTAAGTTAATTCTCTGATAGGCCTGGCAGAACTTAGATCAGAGGCTACAGCCTTGACTGAATAGTACAATCAACTAGAGATCTTTCAAAAAATTGGGGACACCTGTTAGGTAGCCACTACTATTATAAAAAAAACACCAAAAAAAAAAAAAAACAACAGAAAATAAATGTTGGCAATGATGTGGCGAAATTAGAACCCTTGAGCATTGTTGGTAAAACTAAAATGATGCCGAGCTGTGGAAAACAATATGATGGTGTCTCAAAAAGTTAAACATAGAATTACCAAATGATTCAGCAATTCTATTTCTGGGCATATACTCAATGAATCAAAATCAGGGTCTCGAAGAGATATTTGTACACCCATGTTTATATCAACATTATTAACAATAGCTAGTATTAATGAAAGAGACAGTAATATCCTCACAGTTTTTGTATAATTTCTGGGCTTTGGGTGGGGAAATTTTGAGCCGAGGTTCCTAGTGGACCAGTGTCTTTGATTTCTACATACCCCAAAGCCTGTCTTTGGTTTCTACATACCGCAAAGCCTGCTCTACTTTTTAGTATAGTGTTCAGGGAAAGATCAGTGTCAGGGCTGAGAGAGGCAGATCTGACAAAACAAGAATTATTCTCATATTTTCCTGTCTTACACTTTCAGTGAGTGTTGTTTTGTTTTGTTATCATTAAAAGTCAAGAATTGGACATATTTTCTCTTCTGGTTTAACTTTCATTTAGCGCAAAGAGGCCCCAGTGGGAGCAAATCATATAAAGATGGACAAGGTAAAAGGATGTGTGTGGGAGTGGGTGTGCCTGTGTATATAAATTTGGAGGTACACACTAATGAATACTTCTAAAAATAATCTTGTCATATACCATTTAATCCTTGATAAAACCATATATGGAAAATATTATTACCCCAATTTTCAGAAGAGAAAACTGAGGCTCAGAGATACTAATAGCATGTCAAAGGTCTGTAGATCGTATATCCAGAGTTCAGACTCAGATCTCTCAGATTGCAAAGTCTGTGTTTTTCCACCATAGCACATTGTGATGGTTCCCTTGACAGGGACATTTTTCTTCCAGAAATATTATCCAGACAATGTGTTGGCATCTCAACTGCCTCCTTCCATTAGCATTTGCTTCATCAGTTTGTAGCCTAATATCCATTGAGGGGCTCACTACTGACACTAGCAGAGTGGCCAACTCGTGGCTTCCAGGGAGGAGCCTTGCCCGCAGCAGAGCAGTGAGAATTAGCGCTACGGGGGGACCAGATGGTATTTTCTGCTTAGGACCTATAGCCAATCCTACAGACACACCTTACAAGGGTCACATAACACCAAGGACCAGGACCATGCACCCATTTTGTAGCTCAACAAGTGTCCCAGCTCACATGGGCATTTGGTGGCATACATAAGGGTATAACCAAACCTGGAAGTTATATGTCATTTAATCCATGCATTTGGCAATACTTTCTCCTGCAAGAGGAAAAAGACCATCGTAGGTGTGTGTTTGAGTGGCTGACACTGAGAGCGAATCATCCCTGTGAATGCTCTGGGGCACCCTGAGATTCCACCCGTCTGGAGCAAAAACGCCACATTTGCGGTTGCCTGTGGTTTGCCTAATTACATTTTCACAAACCCTTGGAAACTGTTGAGTGCTTCAGCTGTACCACGCGTGTGGTCTAATGAGGTTTCTGAACCCTACATTATGAAATTGTCACAGGCTATTTGTCAGAAAGCGTCTGCCTCGTGAATATAGCAGGCTTAAATTTGGGGGTATGTGCACTTTATTAATAATTCATTGTAATTATAAAAATACCACATGGTTTCAATTACGTGCAACAAGTGTTTTCTGTATTCGTTTCAAATGCACATGAGTTTCCCAGGTTTTGTTGTTCCTTTGAGCATCCCTGAGGAGTTGAAAAGTGATAGGTGGTGCTACCTTCATAAATTTGAAACATAATGGTTTCCTAATAAAAACAGAGATCTCAACTTGAAATGAACTGATCAATATTGATTTCCTTTCCTTGTGGATGGATTACTACTGTATGTCTTACATTTACCCTGTTCACACATTACTGTATTGTTATCATAGTCTTTGCATTCATTCTTTTTAAAGTGTATTTAATGTATGATCATCCCTTGGTTATTAAGGAATTGGTGATCTTGTGAGTGAATTATTCTTGCCCTTTGCTGCTAGGTTATTTCTCCTCCCTTCGTTCTCTTTCCAGCTTCTTGCTTCGTAACCCCACTGCTGCTAATTATGAGTTCTCTGCACCAGCAGGAGCATCACCACAGCATTACCCGTCCCTGCCCAGGTCTAATAACACCCCCGTGGCCAGGCAGCCTCCTGCCACCAGAGCCACCAGGCCTCATCGCAGAGCCAGGGAGCTCAGTATAGGACCTGTTACCCACTAGGTCGTGGGGCTTGGAAATAACCTCTACCAAGCTTTGTACTAAGGCTAAACTGCCTGGGGCTTATTGAACTTTCACTATTTACAAAGCCCTGGGTGTAGAACTCCTCTAATGTTTGGGGGAGGGGTAACTTATTGTCCATATTCTTACTACGGGACTCTCTTGGGAACTCAGGGTTTCTGTCCTGCTCCCCAGGCAACCACCACACTGGAGAATAATTAAGTTAAATTATTAATACATGTTCACTGCACAGAACTTGGAAAATGTAGAAAATAAAACACACATACAAAACAAGTGTAATGGTGTCATGTGAAACAGCTTGTGGGGTCTCTGGTCCCACTCCCCACATAAGAACGTAGGACATGGTGAGGCCAAAAAGGAACACCCATGGAGCCATAGGTAGGGGAGTCAGACCACTATAGTCTCGCTGGCGGCTGGGTTGGAGATACAGGAGGCAGGAGCCACACGATCCACAATCCACACTCTGCCACACTAAGCGCTTGCCAGCCACCATCTTGCTAGCCCCCATTTTCTGCTAATGTAGCCACGGCAGTTATATTAGTGGCCAATGGCTCACTGGTTACAGCTGACGGCCAACTAGCCACAGCTGATGGCCATCCAATCACAGCTGATGGTTATTTACTACCTGAGCCAACACATTTCCACGTGAGGGTGAGAGCCTGGAAATTGCACTCCTGGCTCTGTCCCCACACTCCACCCCTACAGGGTCTCACCTCACAAGTTACATGACAAGCGTCTTCTGCGAAGGGCCCTGTGCGAGGAGCCTAGAGGTGAATGCAATATTCTGGGCACAGCCAGGGTTTCTCAGGGCACCACCAGTCCTTCTGGGCACAGCCAGACTTCTGGGCACAGCTAGACTTCTGGGCTTCTTATGGTACCACCAGTCTCTCAGGCACAGCCAGGGCTCTCAGGGCACTGCCACTCTCTCTGGGCACAGCCAGACTTCCTGGACTCAGCCAGGGCTCTCAGGGCATTGCCACTCTCTCTGGGCCTCTCAGGGTACCGTGCTGGAACAACAGCGACTCACGGTCAAGGTGCTTACATATTCTCGATGGCGGCCGGTCAAGACACAAAAGCAAACATCCGCCAGTTCCACTACATGGTGGTATGTTCCCAAGCAAACAGTCTATCGGTCCATTAAATTAGGGATGGAGCCCATTCCCCATAGTCCATAGTCATTCACCAGGGCTGTCCTGGGGGTGAGGGACGACCTTGACCTCACCCTCATCTCCCACGGAGGACTCAGCAAGCGTTTCCTCCTGGGACTACAAGTCCTGCATCCAGGCTGCCTCAGCAAGAACTTCCCAGCCCACAGGGCTGCAACGACCTTTGCTTTTTCTGGCCTCTGCTGGTTGGGGAACCGTCCACGTCTTCCCACCCCTCCACGGGGGTCCAGCTCTCCGGCAGTTGCTCCTCCTGGTCTTCCTGAGACTGAGTGTTCATACACACAAACTGCTTCACCGCCCTTCGGGGAGCTTTGGCCAGCACTGTACCCTGCTCACTGCGCCATTTGTCATGCGGGGTGTCATGCAGGGTCTCACTGGAGGCTGGAGTCACACGATGTGCAACCTTCTCTCTGCTTTTCTGCCTGCCAACCAACCGACTCCACTTGACTCGACTCACCAACCAGCGTAGCCACAGCAGCTATACTAGTGGCCAATGGCTCACTGGTTACAGCTGACGGCCAACTAGCCACAGCCGATGACCATCCAATCACAGTTGATGGCCATTTACCACCTGAACCAGCACCTTTCCACGTGAGGCCGAGAGCCTGGAAACTGCACTCCTGGCTCTGTCCCCACAAGTGGCATGACCCAGAGATAACCCCAGTTGTTAATCTCTGAGTACGTGTCTATTTTATGAAAAGGGATTATGTCAATGCTGTCTTATTAACTGATTTTTAAATAAATGTCATTATTTTTTATTGAACAATATCTTATTATTTAATGATATCTCATTATTTTCACATGACATGAAACACTATGCCAGGTGACTGCTAAGTAATACATCATATGACTATATTGTAACATACTAAACAAATCTTTGAATGCTGCTTATTTAGGGTGATTTCTTTTTTATTACACATGATATGCAATATAAAAAGATTTCCAAGGATATTTTAAATATCTTGTTATTTCCTGGTGACATGTTTCCAGAATTGGAATTGCTGCATCAAAAAGTAAGTACATTTTAAAATGAGGGCTGTCATGCCGGGTGACCTGCAGGGTCTCTGGTCCCGCTCCCCACATAAGAACGCAGGATATGGTGAGGCCAAAAAGGAACACCCACGGAGCCATAGGTGGGGGAGTCGTACCACTATATTCTCTCTGGCGGCACTATACTCTCACTGGAGGCTGGATCCACACTGTCCGCAAACCGCCATCCACACTTGCCAGCCCAGCTGCCATCTTCTTGCTAGCCCCCATTCTCTCTTCTCTCCCTCTCTCTCCTAGCGTAGCCACAGCAGTTATATTAGTGGCCAATGGCTCACTGGTTACAGCTGACAGCCAACTAGCCACAGCTGATGGCCATGCAATCACAGTTGATGGCCATTTACTACCTGAGCCAGCACCTGTTTATGTGAGGCCGAGAGCCTGGAAACTACTTTCTGGGGCTCTGCCTCCACAAGGGCTCTCTACATGACCTGGTTCTACCAGACCTGTTTCCCAAGGCCAGCTCTCTCTAGCCCTGTGTTTGTCAGTTCTCATACTCAGAAAGCTGAATTACATGCAGATTCCTCATTGCCCAAGGATCTGCATACCTAATCTGGCTTAAGGGCTGGTCCCTAGTTGTCTGGTACTTGGTCCTGGGGTGATTTAGGGGAAGGGTAATATGGCTTGGTGGATTGTACTGGTGAGAGTTTGATGAATGAGATAGTTGTAGGTTAGGTTATAAATCAAAGGTGTGCTTGCTGGGGTGTTGTTTACTATCTCTAGCAATTAGCCAGCCCAGGGAAAGGCAGCCCATCCAGGATCAAGGCCCCAAAAGCCAGAGCATCAAGAATACAGAAAATAGGAAAACATAGTCAAACACCTGTCCACATTGAGCCTCATCTCAGAACTCAGGGCCACTGCCCTATTTCCCCTTTTGATTACGACATATTTTGGAAATAGGTGTTTACTAGAATTGAATTAGAGTTTTACCAACCTCTCCAGACATAATTACAGCTCCACACTCCCAGATTACTAACAGCTGGCACTAGGGGCTCAGCTTCTAGTAATGCCCACCGAACTTTCCACACAGTTCCTAACCAAGCCAGCCTCCAGCCATGACCCTGCTGAATTCGCTTCCATGTCAGTTCACCCAACATTAGGCACAAAAAGTTAAAACATCCAGGCCCAAAGCAGGTTTGCTTACTTCTAGTGCTCTGTAGAGATTGAAATTCTCAGCAAGATAATGTTTATGAATTAGCTATGAATTTCAAATATCCCTGCATCCATGTCACTTCATTATATGGAATCAAAAATTCTAATTATGGAGTAAATGTTTTTAAAAAGACAAGACAAAAAGAGTTTTTACCACAATCCTTGTTATTCCTCATTTATAGGAAAATCTAAAATTGGACCAAAAAGAAATGGTACCATGAGCTTTCAACATTCGTCTTGTGACTAGATCCCTGCATATGATTATTTCTATTCATGTTCTACATTGCTTCTGATAGAGCTGTTATTACTGGAAACAAAACACAACTCTCTGAAATCTTTTCCAGTAAATTATTTAAATAGGTAGGTATCACCCTATCTCATCTCAATTCTTTTCTAAGAGGTCAGCTAATTTTATCTTTTAAAATCATTGATATTTAAATACACTATTTCTTTACTATTTAGTTACTTGCCAAGCACTGTCAAATGTCTTCTTGAGCACATCAGGAAAAATGTCCTCCTCTACTGTGAGGAGGCAAACGCTGTGTGTCATCCCCACTGGGGAGATGGTGGCACCTTCCCTCCACCAGCAGCCCCTGTGTTTCCGCCCTTCATTCGCGGGCTGTGTTTGCTCTGGCTTCACGTGACTCCCTTCAGACCTGTGTGGGATCTGAAAGTTACCTGTGTAATCAGCCTGCAGCCTTTGTGCTGTCCTCGCTGTGACAGCCCCAGGCCTGGAGAGACATCATAGTAGGTGCAGGAAGGTCCACTCCTCATTAGCCTTCTCAGAGCTGCTGAGCTCAATGACCTGTCCTTTGGTGGTCAGGCACAGGTGAGTGGGCCTTGCAGCCTACAGCCACCCGAGTGCCATGAAATGGTGCTCCTCACTGTATCACTGCTGCTTTCCCTGTGCCAGGCCGTACTGGCCTAAACCACACAGGCACAGTTTTCCTTTCTAAGGCCCTAGACATCTATTGCTTGTTCTGTTCCAGCTCCGCGACCAGGTGCTGGGCTGGAGCCATCTCTTTGCTCTCTTCCCAACCCCACTGCATGTAAATCGGGCCACCAAGATGCAACAGACACCATTTTCAGCAGTCTCCTGAAGCTGGGTTTGATGTAGCAACGTCTTTGTCAGTGATCAGCTTCTCTTGTCCCTTTATACACGGGTGAAAACTTATGGAATAGTAGCTCCAAGAAAGCTTTTCCTTCTCCTGGCCCCTGCCAGTATTCCTGTGGATCATGGATACTTTCTGAGAGAGGGCATACTGGGGCCCTCTCAGCCTGCTCGCTCTGCTCCTTTGATGGCCATATGAATGTAGATTCCTGTCTATTTCCACTGTGCTCTCACTAAAGACTTTTTCTAAAATGTTAAATGCTGAACTCTAGCCAGCATGATGCCATTTCTTTTTGCTTCAGCCAGACCCCAAATACTAAAGCTCTTGCAAAGACATTCAAACTGTGTTTTAGAAATGAGAGAAATAAATACAAATTTTGGAACATTTTGCAGGAGGGAAAGTTAGATTTTTACAAAGTCAGTTTTGACTTGTATTTAGAATGGATTGAAAGATAATACAAACTGGGTTCAACTACAGAAAATGGTACAAAAAGTCCCAGGCATACCATTATTCAGAGTTCCTAGAACAGCATGGAGAAAGCTTTTTCCCCTGCTTATAAAATGTGTACATTTACGCCAAGAGGAGAGAAAAAGGGAGAGCAGGATTGTATCTTCTATCTGAAGTTACAGTCTCTTTCATTGCCATCTTCATCATCTTCTTGTTTTATTCTGCAAACACCATCCACTTAAAGCTGGCTGCTTGTTCTATTAGGTTGGTGCAAAAGTAATTTTGGTTTTTGCAATTATTTTTAACCTTTTAAACCGCAATTACTTTTGCACCAACCTAATGTAATGAAAAATACTCCTGTGGGGACAGAGCCCCAGAGAGCAGTTTCCAGGCTCTCGGCCTCATATGGAGGGGTGCTGGCTCGGTTGGTAGATGGCCGTCAGCTGTGGCTAGTTGGCCGTCAGCTGTAACCGTTGAGCCATTGACCACTAATATAACTGCTGTGGCTACGGAGGGAAGGAGAGCAGAGTCGAGGAGAGTAGAGGAGAGTCGTCGGTTGGCAGAAAAGAGGACAGCAGGTCGCATGTCGTGTGAACCCAGCCTCCAGTGAGACCCCAGTGGTATGACTTCCCTACCTATGGCTCCGTGGGTGTTCCTTTTGGGCCTAGCCACATCCTGCGTTCTTATGTGGGGAGCGGGAGCAGAGACCCTGCATGACACCCTTCACGACAACTCCACACGGGTTTCAGTTGTAAACAGGTCATGGGTCTCCCAAGTGGGCAAAAGGCAGTGGTTCTCCTAAATGTGTACAAGGCTTATTTCTCTGTCTCTTTTGAAAGAATCTATGTGCTAAGAGAAATGTTGGATGCTCATCTACAGCGTGTGTGGAAAGGCTCTCCCATGCAGAAACAGAACACACTTTATCCAAACATCTTGTGATAAAACGTGTGATCCTCAGGGGACTGTGCTTGGGTGGGGAGGAGGGAGGGTGCCCTTCCTGGGAAGGTGGTGTCCTGAAACATTTTGTTTCCCATTGTATGGTTTGGGAGGAACAGTAAGCAAAAACTGGACTGTAGCCTTCTTTTCTGGAGCTCACTTTTTTGTCAGCCTTATAATGCAGAATAAGTTTTGGGATTTGTTTTTGGGGAACGGAGAAGCAAAGGCTGGGACCCATGGCTGTTGCAGGCGCCTTTGTGAAGGAGGGGCTCTCCAATGCTGTCATCTTCAAGGTTGTTTTCCTTACCACCCAACCAAGCTGGCCCATAAGTTCTTTTTTGAGCTGAAATCCTTAGTATTTTATATTTTGTTTGGGGGCTGGCTAAGTTCCGTACTCCTGAGGAAGCAGCGCTGAGGAAGTATTTGTCCATGCCTCCAGGAAGTTGAGCAGGAACTTGCATTTTGGACAAAGGGTTTGAATATAAAAATAAAAAACAAAAGTAAAACAAAACAAAACAAAAAAACCTAAATATATTTTTTAAAGCTATGTGGTTGTGATGATCTCCATTATTGTAGCTGTCACGCGGGATGTCAGGCGGTGTCTCAGCTCCCACTCCCCACAGAAAAACACAGGACATGGTGAGGCCAAAAAGGAACACCCACAGAGCCACAGATAGGGGAGTCATACCACTATATTCTCGCTGGCAGCTGGGTTGGAGACACAGGAAATAGGAGGCACACAATCTGCAACCTGCCATCTGCTTTTCTGCCAACCAACCCCACTTGCTAGCTGCAATCCGCCGTGCTAACTGCAATCCGCGCTTGCTAGCTCAGCCCCCATCTTCTTGCTAGCCCCCATTTGCTGCTAGCGGAGCCACGGCAGTTATATTAGTGGCCAATGGCTCACTGGTTACAGCTGACGGCCAACTAGCCACAGCTGATGGCCATGCAATCACAGTTGATGGCCATTTACTACCGGAAGCTCTTCTGATAATCAGTGCTAACAGATTCATAGCTCCTCCTCATTTCCCTCAGCACCTTTCCATGTGAGGCCGAGAGCCTGGAAACTGTACTCCTGGCTCTGTCCCCACAGGAGCATATTCTAATATTTTTCTTGTTTCAGATATAATACTAATAACACATGTGGTTATTAATATTTAGAATTAGTTTAAATTTTTTTCAAATTCAACAGATGATTAATATTTAAGTAATTAGATGAAACTAGGGATACATATTTTATCAGATAAAAAACGTGGTTAACTAAATGTGGTTTTCTCTAGGCAATTTAGTAAAGTGTATCATTTCTAGCTTGGGAAGTCAGTCATTCACATCCCATGGTGATACCAGTCTCTGGCCCAATGCATTTTACAGGGGCCCAGACAGCAACCTGGACTCCCACTCAGAGCTTGGGAGCAAATACTCATCGTGGATAATGGTCGCTCTGCTTGGCTGAGAACTAAGACTGTCAGGTGGCTAGAGGCTCAGGTGTGATCAATGTGTAATTTGCACCAAGAGTTAAAGCATTTCATCATATGTCAATTACACCTCGATAAAAAAATTACCAGAATATGTTGATAGGAATATGTAAAGAGTAAATGATGTTTGATTTACAAGAATGAACACCTGAGAGCTGGGAAAAAGTTCTTAAGCTCACAGAAATCAAACTGAAATCATCCGATTGTTTATTTGAAGATCTAATCACATCAACATAATCTGTTATAAATTTTAAAATTGAGGAAATCTCTTTGTGTGTTGTCAAAACAACCCAATAACGAACTCATCTATGTAGCTGAGTGTCAAAGACTTGCTATGTACTTGCATTATTTTGCTTTGCTCTTACACATGGGACAAAACATACACCCTAAATAAAAGTGACTTTTAGTGATTTAGTTTAAAAAAAGAGTTTCAGAATGTTCAGCAATGGATAGGATAGACTTTTTTCATTTATTGACTTCTTCATATCACCCCTCATCTCCCTTTCATGTTTCCTTATTTGGTCTAAATTTGGGATGATAGGTATAAAGACAAAAGAGGGAAACAAAGGGAGTGTGTCTAATAATTGGACTGTATTTTGACAAGTTAATTCTGCACCGATACCTGGCTGCCAGTCTCGCTGCTTCCTGCCTTCATTTCACATTACGCTCTTAAGAGCTACTCACCAAAAAGATCACTTTTAAAGACAAAATAGAGTGTTAACTTACACCAGAAGAAGGAAATACCTCCCCCTCAAAGTTGCTTTCTCTGTGGCCAAAATAGCTACATCCAGTGTTTGAAGTACTAGACAGAATTATGAAATTAATAACTTTTTGTCGATACATGAGAGTGTGACTGAATAGCTTCACAATGCTTGATTTTCAGCAGTGTAAGTGGAGTCTAAACTGCATGCAATAAATCAGTGACACCTTTGATTCATTACAGATAATCAAGAGGAATCTCTTCTGATAATCAGTGCTAACAGATTCATAGCTCCTCCTCATTTCCCTCAAACACCACCATCAATCAAAAGAAGGGACTGGCCACTGGAGGGGGTGGGGACAGCGTTAAGTAGGGGGTCGTAGCCACCCTCTGTCGAGTACCTACTGGGAGCCAGGCACTTTAATGCCCATTTCTCTGCAGCCCTATGTGGTGGGTATTATAACCCTCCAAAGCACAGAGAGGAAGCTAACTATCTTTGAGGCAGTGTGATGTAGGAAGTTATTTAAACCTTCTCTTTACCTCAGCTCCTCAGCTGTAAAATGAGGGTGACTTCCCTTCTAGCACAGGACTTGGCACACAGTCAGCTCTCAGAATAAGTTATCTAGTATTATCACAACCGTAAGGGAAACTGAGGTTTAGAGAGATTGCCAAGGACTGCTCAGGCAGGAAGTAGCAGAGTTCAGATCCAAATCCAAGCCTTTCTGACCCTAAAACCAGTGCTCAAACTACTGGCCCCTGCCTTGCTCCCTGCGGGCTACAGGCCTTTCTCATTCTCTTCTTAGGCATTCACATGGCTATTCTTCAGGCTCAGAGCACCTCCTCCTTGAGAAACAACTTGATGGAAACCCATAGAAATAGCGGGCAGGGGTGTTCATTTTGGGGTGGAGGGATTGTATGGGGTGGGATGTTTGTTTTGACCTTAACTTAGTAGTGAGCCATCGTCTTCCTCAGGGCTCAGTGCTAGATGAAAACACAGGGCCCCTGTACTGGAAAGACCATGGAGAATTCAGAGGCTAACAGGAGTCAGCAGAGTTTATGGCTTGAGCACGAGATCTGCAAGTAGGCAGTTCCCAAGGGGTGAGATAACAACCCTGGAACAGCCCTACCTTTCCCACTAGTATGCAGAGACCTGCCTTCTGCTCTTCTTGGCCTTGGCTAGAAGCACCAGTGGCTCTGCCCACAGAGAAGGAAGAACTCTAAGGTCCCCATTAATGTACACTTGACATTGAGAGAGATTTCCCCATTCCTTCCTTTTGCAGATCTGTCCCGTTGGTTTATTCATTCATCAGACTCTTAAATGGCCATCCTGATGCTAAGTAAAGAAGGATATAAGGAAGATGCAAAGAAAACATTAATTCAGTTCAACAAACCCATATTGATCCACTACGCTGCACAGAGAAACATGCTAAGGACAGAATTCCACCAGAGTGAGCAAGCTCATAAGGAACTCACATTAATATATCAGAGGAGATAAGACCTGTAAGCAGGGCTAAATGCTATGAGAAATAAGGAAGAACTCCCGTAAGAAATAATTTCTCAAAATATTTTTCAAAAATTTATGAATCTATAAGAGGGAAAGACGACTTCTGCTTAGAGAGATAATAGGGAGGAGGACCTGGGAATAGGATCCTGGAAAAAATGATCCGTTAGTTGGACCACAAACATTCAACCAGCTAAGGGTGAGATTGAGGATATTTAAGAACATATACAATATAGGCCTCAGCCAACAGAACAGAACACTCGCTGGCCAGAAACGAGCTGTTGTGTGAGGACTGGTTATACATCAGTCTTGCATTTGACTAGTCAACCAATTTATATGCCAGGCATTCTTAGTCATTCAGGATATAACACTAAACAATATGTGTTCCTTGCCTTCATGAAGGTTCTTAGAACATAATCAGAGTTACCATTTACTGAGTATTTCAGAGTCAAGCATTGTCTGTCCATTGCTGAAATGTAATGTAAGGCACATATATAATTCCAACTTACTAATAAACTTTAATAAGTAAAAAAAAGGTGAAATTAATTTTAATAATACATCCTATTTAACCCAATATATCTAAATTATCATCCCTTCAACATACTAAGTCATTGAAATCAAGTGCATGTTTTATGCTCACAGCACATCTCAGATCAGACTAGTCATATTTCAAGTGCTCAGTAGCCACATGTGGCTAATGGCTACTGTACTGGACAGCACAGATATAAGCCTTTTACAAACAAAACTTCATTTTTTCTTAATTTATGTATAAAATGGGGGTTAGCAGAATCACGTAATTTATCGAAGGTCATATGGTGAATATGTGCAGGATGCAGGAACTGATAACACAGACTCCAGTGTGAGACCTCGTGACCCCATGCAGTTTCAGTAGAATGTGCTGCGAACTTTCAAATGGGCATCGGAAACAGTAGTCTTTCTCCCCACTACCCACTCTAGTCTCTTTGGTAATGGTGAGGATTTCTTCTTGTCTGTTGAATAAAATCTAGAGCAAGTTTCATGACTTCTCTGTTCACTCTTACAGTGCGACTAGTCCTGCAGTCACCTGTAGTCACACACAGGAAGCAATGTGTGTCAGTAATTCAAATGTTCTGGACCTGCATGCCGTTCCCGATTTGGGCCTGCTGCAGGCTGGTCCCCTGTGGTGAAAAGGGGGTCCTGAGGGGCCTTCTATCTTTTCCCACAGTACAGTCCTATCCCTCCTCCCCAGCTGCTAATCACACTTTGTTCATAACCCTCGTCCCAGGATTAGGGAATAGGGAGAAGGAGGGAAAAGTAGTAGGGGGACAAAAGAGGTCTTACGTGACGACCTTGGGCTGAGTCTGACACCACTCGACTGTGGACCCAAGTTCTACAGTCAAACATCAAGGTCTTCAGAAAACCCACCCCTCTGGCATTGCTGGGAATCTCTCCCCTGAGTGTAACAAGCTGAAGCACCCCAGCCACCTTCACTTTCTCTGCTGGATTGATGTCACCTCTCCAGAAGCACTTCAGACATGATTTGAGACAGACAAACCCAGGGTAATTCTCTCTCTCTCTCTCTCTCTCTCTCTCTCTCTCTCTCTCTCTCTCTCTCTCCTCATATCTAATCCAAAAGAAACTCTCATGCACTCCTAACCCTGACAAACTCTGGACTTGCAGGCACATGGGACACTCCCAGTGCATTCACCCCTCTTGTCTCTGCCATCACAGCACCTAGCCAGCCAAAGCCTTTCATCCTTTAGGTTTTTCAGGCCTGAGTCAGACATCAATCGACTGTGAACCCCAGTTCCACAGTCATACATCAAGGTCTCTAGAGGTTTTCAGCATAGCATTGTTCTCTGGGTTTGAAGTGAGGAATAAGCACCTTGTGTCCTCTCCAAGGTCGTAGGGATGGGGGTTTCCAGGACATTGCAACACCCTCAAAAGAAAACCTCTCTCCAATTGCCAGCTCCTGGTTATTTTTACTCCAAACCTTTCACACCCTCAAGAGGGTAAGGGTCAAAGGTTGCAAAACCAGTTCTCAGCTACCTCCTTTGCACTTCCTGCAGTGATACCAAAGTGCTGCTCTTCCCCAAACCATGCACTTTGTTTTACTCCTGTGTGTTTTGTTCATGTTAATTTATCTGTGTGAAATACCCTTCAGCTCCACCTAATTCTGACTCATCCTTCAGAACCCTCTTCAGGCATATTTCTTCCATAAACCTTCCCTGACCCCTGCTGAGTCAGGGACACCTGTGTCTCCTCTACTGTTGGGATAACCGGACAACCCCAAAATCAAGTGTTTACTTATCTCATCCATTAGGCTCCAAGGCCTCAGTAGCAGAGACTAGAGGGCCTCATTTATCTTTCAGTCATTGGCATCTGGTATGGTGTTTTATAGATAGTAAATTCTCAACAAAATTTGTTGAATTGTTTCCTAGTTGGAGAAATGCTGTCTCCTTAAGAAAATTATGATGTATTTGGAGTTTATCCCCTTAATCAGTTCATAATTTGTCTCTTGAGGGAGAGGAAACAAAGGTAAATAAATTTCAGAGGAAAGCTAGTGTGATAGCTACAGGAAGAGTATGTGGAGGGGAATACCTGGAAAGACACACATGAAACAGGAAGACAGACCTGCCCCCCTTTGGAGGCAGGATGCTTGCTTGTCCAGGTCCCTTGTGGGGCAAAGAAATCTCAGACAGATCATCATGCTGCCTAGAAATCCAAAACCTGATAGCTCAGGATGCTTGGCTACTGGTTTAAGTTTGCAGAGAAACTTAGCACAGGACTACAGAAAACAACAACAACAACTGGGCATTCAAAAATCTGAAACTAAGTTCTAGGATAAAAAGAGTATTCTGGGAAACATAATTTCAGTATAACCAGGTTGATTCTACAAGCTGGTCTGCCTGGGGTGCGTTTGACACCCTGGTACACTTAATCTTTCTGAAGGTTTGTCTTATAGACGTGGACGTATAAACAATTTATAGGAGGGGATTTATTTTAATTTAGTCTGTGAGAAATTTAGTACATTCACACTAATGGTGAATACTTATATATGTGGATGAAATGCTACTGTTTCATTTTGTACATTCTCTTTGTCTCAATTTTCTAGATTGCTATTTTATTTTCCTGGCCTTCTTTTGTCTGCCTTCTCCCTCATTTTATTTTTTCTATTAATTTGGAGATCACACATGCTGATTTGGAGATTACAGGTGCTAATTTCTATGAAGCTTTATCAGTTTTGAAAAATTCTTCATTATTGATTTTTCATATACTGCTTCCCCCTCATTTTCTCCATTAACTCCTTCTGGAAATTCACTGTAAGGTTTATCAGGCTTCTTACTCTCCCCTTAGTGTCTCTTGAACTCTGACCCAAAGGCCCCCACCAATACAAACCACTGGGAAGGCCTGCCTCGAGCAAAAAGCCTTATGCACCATGTCTGTAACATCTGCTCTCCCCACGCAAACATGAGTACAAACGAATTCCATTTTACTAAAGGCAGCTAACCAGGATTCTAGACGCGATGGCAAGCCACTGAGGGGAGATGGACCATCCCTGAGTGAGTGTAATGACACTGCCCTTACCTAATGAGCTCTGCTGATGGCTGGGGGACAGAAACTTTGGGTGCTTTCTCATTGTTCCCGCTCAGCAATCTTAATCCTGGGTAGACTGTTGCCCTGGCCTAACTTGTTACTATTATCATTGTCTATGTACTTGGTTTATTCCAACATCTCCATGGCTCCTCCTTTATCAGAATGTGACTAGTTTGTTTCATCCTCATTTCACATGAGCATTGATGAGGCTGGGTTATATGTGTGCTCAAATTGTCAAGTCTGCCTCTGTCTTCCAGCCAGAATCCCAGATTTTCCTGGGGTCGGGAGTAACTCGAGCTAAATAAATCCAAAGTTCTCAAACCTGTGGTCTCACACCCCTGCCCAGGAAGCACCCACTTTCAGCCCAACCTGAACATTGCTCCCTCCTCTTCCCACTCCCAGCCCCAAGCACCTGGACGTTCCTGCTGCCATCTGAGTGCCAGCAGTGCCACCAGCCCAGTCACGTTGGTAGAGCTCCCGCCCCTCCAGGGTTCATGCAGGCCATTCTTCCATGTTGTGGCGAGTGACCGATAGCACTCTGGTCATGTCCAACAGCCCATGTGCACCGGCTCAGGGCAGCACCAGGCCCCAGCATTGACCCTCAGGCCTTTCTAGGGCACCTTACCAGGTTCCTTCATCATCATACCTGGCGAGTTCTTTCTCAGAGCACTCCTATGAGCTTTTATTTTATTTTATTTTGTTTTATGTTATGTTATGTTACATTTTATGTAACTGAAATGTGGCTTTTCCTGAAATTTTTACTTTTGTCTTTGAGAGCTCAAGCTGTGCTAAGGTTCCTGCCCATTTCCTTCAGGGGGCTCAACAAAATAGTATAAGTACTATTTCTCCTCTATTCTAAGTTGCGTTTTCACTTCTTCCCATTTTCACTTGGTCACATCTCTGAAAGCAGGGTGTGCCTCAGCATTGACAGTGTTTTACAATTAGAACTGGCAGCAACTTATTAAATTAGTGCATGAAATAACAGTTCATTCTATAATTGGTGGCATCTTAGATTTAATAAAATACAGCAACTTTGCAGATGCAAAGTGGTAACTGGGCAAAGGGGCGGCACCTCATATTACTGGCACAGAGGATCCAGACCCCAACACAGCTGTCCAGTCAGGGAGATAAGCTGCCTCCCCATCCGCTAAGGACCTGAGAACTTCTGGATGTCACCCGATGTTTCCTCTTATTTCTGGAAAAATTGTGAGCCAAAAGACGTTCATAGCTATTATCACATAGAGAGGGAAAGTTGCTGTCTAGACATAGACTGTAATTACTATTATTATTTAAAGTCACTGAAATGCCTGAGTGCAGAAAGGAGCAAAGGGGCTCATATATGCCAAAAGGCCGGTTATGATCCACAGCAAACACTTCCCTGTTTGATACAGGATCTATTCCAGCCCTTGTGGGGGAGTGCTGGTAAAAGAAGCTGCCAGAATCTCTAAGAAGTCTGTGTCTGATACAACCCACAGACAGTATTTCTTAAGTAAGCTTTTTTTTTAATATCTTTAATATAGTTTACTCTAAGGTCAATTAAAATCTTGACATGCCTGCATAAGGTAGCACAGTGTGCCGACATGAACAAAGAACTTGTCAGTATTTCACTACATCTGTGTAATCGTCAACAGATCCTACACAATGTCCCTCCTTTTATATATACTGAGAAGTTCAACATATCATTCATACTTAGATCCACAGTGGTCGAAGCACAATATTTAGAAAACAACCACAAGATTATGGCCGTGTGTATAAACATTGCAAACTGTTTTTAAAAATAATGTGGCTTCACACATTTTCTGTTTCGCCACCTTTAATCGTATTTACCAATATGTTTGCTCTTCTTACTCACATTTGTCTCCTTTTACTGCTTCTCTCAACTCCAAAAATACATTTCTTCATGGGCAGGATTGGGATGTAGGTCTGTGAGGCCCCGGAGCAGAGTTGTTCTCCATTGTACAACTTGACTCGTGTCAGTCATGGCAGTCCTCCCCAGCCACAGCTGTCACCTGCCGGTTCCTACCTGCAGAAAAGGCCATCCTCATTTTCCCAGGACCAGTCCAAATCCAAAAAGGTATATTAGTTAGTCTTTGGGGGCTAGACACTAGTCACATTCCTTCCAGGGTGCTCTGGCTCTAATACTGAGGTCCCTTTTGGCCCGGCTCCAAGTATCTCAGTGTGCCTTCTACTCTTATACATAGAATTGGGATCCTGGGAAGCTGCCTCAGCCCTCTGACTCCTAGAGCTCTGGTTTACTTCCCCATCTCCATTTCTAGGGCCTGAGTCAACAACTCTTTCCTGAGCCCCAGCCTCACTACAAATCTGCTTGATGACATTGACTTTTCCTGCCTCGTCTTCTTGAGGATGACCCACCCTGCATCCCACTGTGACTGTTCTCTGCTTCTTGGGAACCTTGTGATGTCATCTGTGCCATACTCCTCTCAACTGGAAATCATATGCTTTGATTGCCACCAATACTGTAGCTACTCCATGGATGCATGCTAGCCTCCTAGCCCAAGGCTTTATTATTATTATTATTTTTGGTAACACATGGAACTGAGTCTGTCCCTTTAGTCCCTGTCCTTGGCCTTCTCATGCGGCTTTACATGACTTATCATGCCTTGTCCATTTCAGAAGTATGACTCTTTTGCTAACGGTATTTCTTTCACCTAAAATGCCCTTTTGTCTCTCCTACACCTCTCCATCCTTCAAGTCTGGGCTCGAAATTCACTTCTTCTGTGAGTTATTTATTGCTCATTTCAATCTTCACAACTTTCAACTGGAATTCAACATGTATTTGTTGAATGGATATGACAGCCGTGTGGGTTAGACCAAGGGTAATCCGTACACACTGAAGGCAAAAGGAGGAAACTGAACCAGGTGGATTAGTGTGATATGGGGCAGGTGACAGGACACTTAGATAGATGGGCAGGACTCTAACCCAGAAAGGGAGGGGAGAGGAAAGTAGGCACCATTCTAGAGGGTTGGAATAACAGATATAAAACTAAGAGACCAAACAATTGAAAAGAAGGCTACAAGGTACCATTTAGTCAGAACTTCAGCAAAAAACCATCAGAATATCTCAGCAGGAAAGAATCAACACTTCCACTAAATAATTCTGAACCCCATGAGTTCTAGACCTAGGCTTTCTTATATTGTGTCATCCGTGAGAGGTGGTGTTTGTCCTAGGAACCGAGAAAATGGATGTCTGAAATATTGTGCTTGGTTTTTGCTCCTGCAGTGCGCTGATCTAGCATTTCCTACAATGTATTGCAAAGAGCAGTAGCTTCATAAGCTGATATGGGTGTTCTGAGTTAACTGATTTCCATGATGGAAAGATGTTTGGGAATTGCTGCAGGCTCAACAGATGTGTAGTATTTGAATAGACTTGGTGACTGATTTTCATATGATCTACATGCCATGTAAGCTACCTTCCAAGGATGAGGTTCCTTAGAGTCTATGACTTAATGGTTTCTAGAATCTAGAATCCCATTCATATTTATGTCTTATGAGCTTCCAATTTCAGATATCAACTTGTACCCAAAAATGTTTAAAAGTTTAGATTTTTAATTTATTTTGTCTGATTTTCAATTTAAAATGGTAAGTACATATTCTGTTTATGAGAGTGAAAATTGACACAATCACCACTCTGGAGAGCAATTTGGTAGTATCTAGTGAAGATGAAAATGTCCATAACCTATTGCTATGGACTGAATTGTGTCACCCCCACCCTAAAATTCATATATTGAGTCTCTAACCCCCAATGTGACTATATCTGAAGAGAGGGTCTTTAGAAGGTAATTAAGGTTAAATTAAGTCATAAGAGTGGGGTCCTAATTCTATAGGACAGTGGCTTTGTAAGAAGTGGCTTTGTAAGAAAAGAAAGAGAGAGATCTCTTTCTCTCTGCCAGGTGAGAATCCAGCATGAAGTTGGCCATCTGCAAGTGAGGCGGAGAGCTCTCACCAGGAAGCAGCACTGCTGGCACCCTTATCTCAGACTCCCAGCCCTCAGAACTGTGAGAATATAAATTGCTGTTGTTTGGGCACCCTTAGTCTGTACTATTTTGTTATGGTAGCCCAAGCAGAGACACTGAGACACCTGTAATTTAGAAATTCAGACACTGAACACCTAAGCATGTGGACAAGAGAAACTTTGAACATAAGTCCAAGGAGTCATGTACAACAAAAATGGAAACACATATAACTGTTAATAAGTTAATAAGAGGAATAAAGAAATAAATTGTCAAGGAGCAACAGTCAAGACGGTGCAGTAGATAAATGCTGTTCTTGCCTCCTCTCATGACCACATCAAAATTATAACTAAACTACAGAAGAAGCCACATTGAGAATCACCTGGTCTAGCTGAACAGAAGTCCTGTAACTAAGAACATACAGAAGAAGCCACATTGAGACTGGCAGGAGGGGCAGAGACTCAGAACAGACTGCTTCCACACCCACCTGTGGGGGTTAAAAATCAGGAGTCATATCTTGGCTGTGGAAGTTTCCCCTGAGGAGCGAGGAGTTCCGGGGATGGGAAGAGAAGCCCTTATAACTTCTAGCAGTGGAAATCAGTGGAGATTGTGGCTGCTGGAATTCCAGGCATTTGTCTTACAGAGCCCACACATGAACTTATTTGCTGACTGAATCACTTGCTCTCAGCTCCAGCAATGAGGCAGCAAATCAAAAAGTGCCAGGGACATATGGGGAGAAATTGAATTGTCTGGCTTCGGGACAAGAGCTAGGGGGACAGCTTTCTTCCAGACAGATGTGCTGGCAGAGGCCATTGTTCCATTGATGAGCCCTTCCCCCACCCAGCATGCAGAGGCAGGCGGCTGACACATCTGAGTCTCTATCAACCTAGCTAACACCATTGTCCACTGTGCTTTGGTGATTCTCTGAGATCCCTCCCCACCTAATTTGCAGGTTGACACAAGCTGCTTCTAGTGGCTTTTCCATGCAAATGGCCTGTCTTGGCTTATACTGCAGACTTTTCTAAAATCTCTCAAAGGTTCACAAGCCTCAAACAGGGCCTTGGTGTGCCCTGTGCCTCTTGCTAAGCAGCCCTAAGCTCGGCACCAGTGGTAGCTAGCCTCAGCTTGCACTTATACTCTCCTGGGAACCTCCAAGCACAAGTGGCAACCATTTGCAGATCACTTTTTAGCTCATACGAAGTGGCCCGGGGCAGGGCAGAGGCAGCAGCTGACCTTAGCCTGCACCAGAGCCACTCCCAAGAAGCCCGAGAATGAACACACAAGGTGGACAGCTTCAGACCACACCAGAGCACCACACAACCACCTCTACAAAAGACACTCCCAAAGAGAGGACTGGGCAGACACCAAAGTCCTGTTAAAGCAAATCCTGCTCCATAGGGTCAGCCCCTGCAACAGCTCCTCCACTGTAGTCACAGCCAGTCCTCACAATCAGCATGAGGATCAATTCTTCTTATTAACATGCAAACAGCAACCAAGGCTCAACTATACACACAATCCACACAAGGGACACCCGGCTCAGGTGACCAGGAAGACTGTGCCACTGGGCTTCACAGGACACCTACTACATAAGACCACTCTAGTAAGACCAGAAGACATAGCAGCCCTATATAATACATAGAAACAAACACAGGGAGGTAGCCAAGATAGGGACACAAAGAAACATGTCTCAAAGACAAGAATAGAGCAAAACTCCAGGAAAAGAACTAAACAAAATGGAGACAAGCAATCTACCAGATACAGAGTTCAAAACACTGGTTATAGGCATGCTCAATGATTTCAGTGAGAACTTCAACATAAGAGATAGAAAACATAAAAAAGAAACAGTCAAAAATGAAGAATACAATAACTGAAATGAAGAACACATTAGAGAGAATCAACAGTGGATTAGATGAAGCAGAAAATTAAATCAGTGATTTGGAAGATAAGGGAGCAGCAAATAGCTAATCAGAACAGCAAAAGAAAAAAAGAATCCCCCCAAATAAGGATAGTTTAAGCAGCCTCTGGTACAGCATCAAGTGTACCAACATCCACATCATAGGGGTACCAGAAGAAAAAAGAGATAGCAAGGAATTGAAAACCTATTTGAAGAAATAATGAAGAGAAACTTCCCTAACCTGGACAAGAAAATAGATATACAAGCCCAGAAAGCACAGAGAGTCCCAAACAAGATGAACCCAAAGAGGCCCACACCAAAACACATCATAACTAAAATGCCAAACATTAAAGACAAAGAATCTTAAAAGCAGCAAGAGAAAAGCAGTTAGTTACTAAAGGAGCTCCAGTAAGATTGTCAGCTGGTTTCTCAACAGAAGTTTTGCAGGCCAGAGGGATTGGCACGAAATATTCAAAATGATGAAAAGCAAGAACCTACAACAAAGATTACTCTGCATGGCAAAGCTATCATTTAGAATTGAAGGAGAGATAAAGAGCTTCCCAGATAAGAAAAAGCTAAAGGAGTTCATCACTATAAAACCAATATTATAAGAAATGTTAAAGTGACTTCATTAAGAAGAAGAAAAAATAAAGACAACAATATGAATAATAAAATGGCAATAACTACATAACTATCACCAATTACTTTAAGTGTAAACTGATTAAATGCTCCAATCAAAAGACATACGATGGCCGAACAGATAATAAAACAAGATCCTTACATATGCTGCATACAAAAGACTCCAGATCAACAGACAACCAGACTGAAAGTAAAGGGGTGGAAAGCTATTTCATGAAAATGGAAACAAAAAAGAAATCTGGAGTGGCAAGACTTATACCAGATAAAATAGACTTAAAACAAGGCTATATATGGTGATGGAAGGAGAATTGACGCTGAGTGGTGAGCACACAATGTGATATATAGATGATGTAATACAGAAAAGTACACCTGAAACCTATATAACTTTAGTAACCATTGTCACCCCCAATAAACTTTAATAAAATAAGTAAATAAATAAATGTTTTTTTGTTTTTTTTTTAAAATGGCTATTACAAGAGACAAAGAAGAACCCAGTAATCCCACTTTTGGGTATTTATCAAAAAAATCCCAAAACACTACTTCAAAGGGAAACGTGCATCCATGTGTTCATTGCAGCATTATCTATAGTAACCAAGATACGGAGGCAACCAGTGTGTCCATCATGGATAAATGGATAAAGAAGAGATGGTACATATATACAACGGAATATTAATCAGTCATAAAAAAAAGAATGAAATTTTGCCATCTTCAACAACATGGATGGACCTAGAGGGTGTTGTGCTGAGTGGAATAAGTCAAACAGAGAAAGACAAATGTTATATGATTTAATTTATATGTGGAATCTAGAGAAGAGGAAAAACGAACAAACAAAACTGAAACAAGCTTATACATACAGAGAATATTTTAGTATATGTGCTGCCGAAGCGAGCACAGAGAGAATATTTTGATAGCTGCCAGATTGAAGTGTGTTGGGGGAATGGATGTAGCGGGGGAGGGGATTAAGAAGTACAAATAGCCAGTTACAATGGCAATTGGGATGTAGAGTATAGCATGGAGAATATGGTCAGTAGTATTGTAATAACTATGCATGGTGTCAGTTAGGTACTGGATTTATTGGGGTGATCCCTTTGTTGGTTATATATATATATATGATTATTGTGTTGTACACCTGAAACCAATATAATATTGTATGTCAATTCTAATTAAAAATAAAATTATTTTATAAAATATATTATCATTGATAAACACTTACAAATAAATGGCTAATCAACTAATCTGCAGGTATCATGTAATTATCTCAAAAGTTTAACATGGAGTGAAAAAGCCAAGTTGCACATTGACATATTGAATATGATTGCATTTGTACAAACTTTAAAAACATAAAGCATTTCAATTATGTAAATATGCATATGTAGTGAAAATATAAAAACATGGTAAAAAGTATATTCGCCAGCTTCAAAACTGATTCCCTCTGAAATGAGAGGGAAATGAGAAAGACAGGGGGTATAAAAAGGGTCTCAATTATATTCATATTTTATTTAGTTTTCTAGGTGTGTTAATCCATCCCTACTTCCTCTTGAGTTCAATCCAATCTGTATTTTGCCCTTTACCACAACATTGAAACAGCTCTTCTCAAGATATCCAATAACTTTCACGTTGACACTTCTCTGTTCACATTGTACTTGACTCCAGCAGGATTAAACCCTCCATTCTTTTTAAAATTATTCTGTCACTTGACTTCTGACGTCACTTGACTCCTTTGCAGGTTTCTATCTCAGCTCCTCCTCAGCCAATTGTAGAATGCCTACTGATCATTCTTGAGTTTCATCTACTTTACCTACCATCTCTCTCCAAATATTCTCGTGTCCTCCACATATTAATGACTCCCAAATTCATATGTTTCCTTCAGCACTTTACTCATATCTTTCAACTTGATATTTCGGCTTAGATGTCTACTAAGCACCTCAAACTTAATGTATTCTGAATTGAACTTCATGATCTCCTCTCATCCCCAAACATATTTATCTCTTGTTCTTCTTTGTCATAAGTGGTCCTACATCCATTATATTCCTCAAGTCAATGTTCTAGGAGTCATATTTAATTCCTCTCATCAACTCAACTCCACTAATTTGTCACCAAGTTATTTAGCACCATGATTTCTTGTCTGGATTAACACATTAGTCAACCCTCCACTGAGTGTCTCTGCTTTCATTTTTGCTTGTCATTTTCCATAAGAAGATTAAGGGATCTTTTTCCTTTATGCCTATTTCTAGATTTTAAATATTTTAAAATAACAATTTGTAATGCAAATACAACAGCCACCAACAAATCCCAAATCTGTACCCATATATTCATAATACAGCTTAAGAAATAGAATATTACAAGCCACTGAAAGCCCTTGGATAGTCTTCCTTCATTAAGGCCCTTTTCCTCCCCATCAAAGGTAAGCATTAAATTAAATTCTGTGTTTGTCATTAACATGTATTTCTATATATTTTTATGGTTTTGTTTGATTTTTCTAAACAATATGTAATTTTGTATGTTTTTAAACTTATTTATGGGTGTCATATTAAGCATATTTTCTACATTTTTCTTTCACTCCACATTATGTTTTTGAGATTAATCCATTTTGATACCTACAACTCTTACTCTTTCATTTTCACTGCTGTATGATATTCCAAATAGATAAAATAATTTATCTATTTTCCTATTGATATTTAGTTTGTTTCTTTTTGTTATTACTAGCAATGCTACCTACTGCTATAGATGAATGTCCCTGTTCTTCCAAAATTCATATGCTGAAACCTAATCCCTAATGTGATGGTATTGGGAGGCAGGGCCTTTGGGAAGTGATTACATTATGAGGGTGTAGCCATCATGAATGTGATTAATGTTCTTATAAATAAGACCACAGAGATCACTCCTGCCCCTTCTGCCATATGAAGATACAGCAAGAAGCCATCAGTGTGCGACCCAGAAGAGGGCTCTTACCAGAAGCTGACTATGCTGGCATGCTGATGTCTGACTTCCAGCCTCCAGAACTGTGAGAAATATATGTCTGTTTTTTACAAGCCAAGTATTCTATGGTTCTAGTGTCCCAAATAGATTGAGGAACTTACTATGGACATATTTGAGATATCCCCTTGCATTCATGAACAATTTATCTAAGGCTATATATTCTGTGCTGGAATTTCTGGTTGAAGGTAATGAGTGTCTTTAACTGTTCTTGATATTACCATACCATCTACAAAATATTTTTTACCGATTTTCCATCCCCTAGCAGTGTGTGAGCTTCTATTTCTCTACACTCTTTCCAGCACTTATAAAACTAATAATTTTCACCAATCTGATGTATGTGAAATAGTATCTTGTGCCTTTTTAAATTTGAATGCCAGTCATAATGAGCATTTTTTACATGTTTCTTGACTTCTATTTTCCTATTCATATCTTAAACTCATTTTTCTATTGACTTTATTCCTTCCTATTGATTTACAGGGGGAAAAACTTGTATCTTCTGGATACTAATCATTGGTTGGTTTTATGGTTGTTGCTTCACTTTTTAAATCCCACTTTTTGATAATAGAATTTTTTTTATTTCAATGCAAGATTTATAAATCTTCTCCTTTATGATTTGTGGTTTTTTTTTCTGTCTTATTGAAGAAATCCTGCCCTATCCCGGCCTTTCAGTCATGTAAATCAGACAGCATCCATGTCCTACTCAAAATCCTCCAATGACTATCTCTGCCCTGAATGTGAAATCCAGCTTCCTTCTTTGCCTACTTCTCTGACCTGGCTGCCCACACACATCCCTGCTCACTCCGTGCCTCCTTCTCTTCATTCCTCGAACGTGCCTAGCTCACTCCCATCTCTCAGGTCTTGGAATTTTCTGCTTCCTCTTCCAAAAGAACATGGCTGGTTTCTTTTTATCAGTTAGGTCTCAGCTCAGAGATCACTTCAGGGAGACCTTCTTTGACCCAAGTATCTCATGCTCCTCCCCCATCCCTCTCTATCACTTCCATTTTGTATTCTTTATAACATGGTTGCTATGTGAAAGCATCATGTGTGTTTATTTGTCTGCGTGTGTATAGTCTGTCTCCTCCATGTGTATGTAAATATCTATGAAGCCGGGCCCTTTGCCATCTGCTCCCCTCTGTACCTTCAATTGTAGAGCAGTGATTAACACACTCAAAGCACTAAATAATGATCTGTCAAATGAATAAATAAACAGAGAACACATTGGAGGAAATCTAACCAAAATGATGGGAAAGCAGAGATCTATAAAAGTTATAGATGATACATGAGAGTTACTGACTAAGAGGTCCAAGATATACGTAATTCTTATTTCTGAAGAAAATATCACTATAAATTAACAAAGGCAATGAGATATTTTATTTATTTTTAAAATGTTCCTAAAGAAAAGAGCTGGATCTTCCCCCAACCTAATGTATTCTTATTTAACACAACTACCAGAACATTCTTTTACAGCATAAGTCAGATGGAGTTTCTTCTCTGCTCAAAACCCTGCAATGGCTCCCATGTCGCTCAGAGAGAAAGCCGAAGGCCCCATGGTGGTTACAGGGTCCTGCTGGATCTAGCCCCCTGGCACTCTCCACCCTTATTTCCCTTCCTCCCGTTCCTTCTCCTCTCACTCTGCGTAGTCCCTACCACACCGGCCTCCTTGCCAGCTCTCCCTGCTCCACCTACTAGGCCTTCCTTCCTCCAGGACAACCATGCACCTCTCACCTTTACCTCCTTCAACTTTTTTCTCACATGTCACTTCCAAGTCAGGCCTATCTAAACCAACCTATTTAAAATTGCAACCTACCCCTATCCTGCAGGCCCTTTACCCCCTAGCAGAACACTGATCACCTTTCAAAACACTTTATAAGTTATTTATTTATATCACATTTACTGATCAACTCCCTCCATGAGAATATAATCTCTGTAAGGGCAAGGCTTTGTCCATTTTGCTCACTGACATACCTATAGCTCCAAGAATAGTACCTGGCACATGGTTGTTTCTTAATATATATATCTACTGAATGAATGAATTCATTCAATAAATCTGTGTGATACAGAATGCTCAACACCAAGACACCTCTTAGTAAATTTACAGAACCTCAATTTCAGCTGAAGAATTCTATGGAGATCCAGACAGAAGGAGAAAATGTATAATGGGGTGGAGGAGGTGGGGAGAGAAAGAGGGAGAAACCAGGTTAGTTTTTCCTCTATCATCAGTGCCAGACCATAGTGGGCAATGCCTTTGGTATTCTGATGGAGAGAGAGCCCGACGCCAACATAGTATAAGAAGCCAGGTTGTTCTTCATATATAAAGGGAGTAGATTGTCTCAACCAGGCAAGAACCCAAGGAAATTAGACCAGTCCAGCCATCACTTTCTGAACTAGTCTGTTAGGAACTGCACTTAGGAACGAGAGGACACATTGTTTGCTGTGTGCCATCTGTCTTCCACTGGAGTGTTCACAACATCACTTCAGCCTTGGACCACAAGGCTGTAATATATTGAGTCATCCATCATCATGGCTTTTTACCTCTTACTCAATGAAAACTTCACACCCTAACTTATGAGATAGGTAGCCCAATTTTATATACAAGAAATTGGAAACAGAGCAAGGTTAAGCTACTTCCTAGAGCACACAATGATAGGACCAGGACTCAAATGCATGTGTGCCCAGCAGCAAGGCTTGTACTACATGGCATCTGTACCCATTGGACTACTGGTCTCACAGTACCTACTGGACTCTTCACAAAGCTGAGACTTCCATCGTGCAAAAATCATTTCCAAATCTCTGTTTTCCCCATGTTCTAAGCACTGAAGAAATTGCCAGAAAGCAAAGTTCCCTCCCATACCTAATACAAAAATGACTGGGACCCTCCATCTGGGAAAAAAAATATGAATAAAGGACTTCATGAATACTGTGAGTGCCATGGATAAAGTTGATGTGCTTTGAAGCTTGAGAACAATAAGAAATGAGAGAGTAGAGTGGTGGTTACCAGAGACTGGGGAGGAAAGGAGGAGTGGGGAGCGGGGAACCAGGGAAATGTTAAGGATACAAAATTGGAACTAGCAGATAATAAATAAGTCCTGGAGAGCCAATGCACAGCACAGTGACCACAGGCGACAATACTCCGTTATAGACTTCAAAGTCATTAAGATGCTAGATCTTAATTGTTCCCACCTCAAAAAGAAATCATCATTACATGATGGGATAGAGGTGTAAGCTAAGGCTATGGTGGTCATTATATTGCAATATATAAATATATCTAATCGGCATGTTTTACACCTTAACCTTACACAATATTATGTCAATTATATTGTAATATAAGAAAAAAATAAGAGATAGGGCGCTTTACAGTCTGTGATAAACCAAAAAATGACAGTGTAGGAAATGTAAATAGATTCAAACTATTTGGACATTTTGAGGAATCTAGTGCCTTAAGAATCTTTTTTCCAGGTGAGTAATGCAATCATCAGCAGGAGGACTTGGGGTCAAAGACCTGAGTGTGAATCTTATCCTTATTTAACACATCTTTTTATTTACCCCATAAGCTCGCAGTGAGAAGAGAGCAATAATTTGTTTTGCACTACTCTTATGACTAGTTTCATTTAATTTGTAAGGAATTATTTATTTACATCCTTTCCATTGCTACTCGATAAAGAAATATTGCATCTGTTAAGAAACAGTTGGAAGCTCAGACAACAAAACAATAAAGAGAACAGAAAAATAGCAGAAATGAAATAGAAGTAATTAGACTTGAATCTGAAATCACTTTCTATAGCTAATGCAATATATTAGTACAAAGAGAGAGTGATGGCTTTTCATTTACCTTAATATTTATGATCATCATAAAAAAATCACATGATCATATTTAGGGAAATCTGTGGTTTAAAAGCAGTGTATAAGAAGCCTTTTACTTGAATTGCAATATACTGTTCCATTTCTGAGTTTGTAATTTTTTTCTGCTTAAGAAAAAAGAAATTTTAAGAGAATAATAAAATGTCACTTTAAATTTATATATTTTCAAATAATGAATGTAATGTCTACTGCTATTCTAAAATATTATCTCCTTATTTTTGTATCATCAGAGTACCCTTTTGGGGTTAAAATTTCAGAAAGAACTGGAACACACTGGAGCAACTTATTATATTGCTACTAAAAACATTTTATTGTTCAGTGAGCTCTGGTTTATTTTTACTTTCCTTAACTGGACCTGTATTCTAAAATGAGGTCTGCTTCTTATTACCTCTTACCATTGTATCCCTTTATTTTTTTTTTTAATTTTAAACTTATGAATTATAAGCAGCATAACTAAAATGAGTTAAGATATTATTACTAATTGGCACTATGGTTCCTCAGTTTCCTGAGAAGGGAAAAGGGGAACAGATGTACAGCTGAGCCTGAACCAGTCACCAGAGCCGCCATTGTGGATCCCAGCCTGGTTCTTGTCACCCCCTTCAATCCCAGACAAATCTCCACATCATCTCTCCCCAGGTACAGCCATCAAGATGGGGGCAGCAGAAACAGCTGTTCTTGAAGGCTCTGAGGGCTATGAGCAATCTAGCACCCAATGACTCCTGCAGGCATTTGGGCCAGTTAGGGCACCTCACTCATGTGCCCTGACATTTCTTATTCCCTATCATCCTAAGTCATGCTGAGAATCACCCTCCAGACAAATTCAATATTTGGATCTTCCTGTCTTTGCCAGACCTGGCCAACAAAAGCACTCTAGCAACACAGGAGGCCCAGAGTCAGAACAGGGAATAGCAGAGTTTGCCCACCCATGGTACTCAAGAGCCACACTATCTGATAAAGCAGCCACTAGTCACTATGGCTTTTCAAATTTAAATTAAATGTAAATAAAATGTAAACCTCAGTTCCTCAGTTTCATGATTTCCCATGCCCAGTAGCCACATGTGGCTAATGACTACGGTATCAGATGGCACAGAGTATAGGTCTCTGTCATGCAGAAAGTCCTGGACAACACTCCTCATGTTTCCTGCAGCTGATGATTCTGGGCGAGGCATTCTACTAGGTTGGTCAGAATGGAAGACAACCCCGTCTTGTCCCGACTCTGACTCCAACCTGCTAGGTATGGCTCAGGGTAAGTCATCCCCTTACTTGTGAAGGCTTCCTGGAATTAGATTTTGGTCCATGATGGAAGAGGGGCAGGCCTCACATGGCACATGGGTCTTAGGTTACTCATCTTGACTTTGGCCTTTCGTAGAATTGTTTTTATTAAATTGTGGTTTTGCATCATGTCTTCTACTTATGTAAGGACAGTCATATAAAATCCAGTATCGCATTCATTTGAGGGATTTTTAAAACATTTTAAAAATTATATTCCATAGTTTTCTCTTTATGAGACTCAAAGGGAGAAATTTCTCTCAGACCTCAGGACCAGGATAAACTGTGCTCCTCAATAAGCAACTAGTAGGCATTTAGGTTTTAAAGCAATGTGAATATTGTAGCAAATCTCAGTTTCCTCTCTGTTTTCACTGCGAGGAGGCTCAGACCACTAACATTAGAAGCCCTCAGACAGAATCTTATGGAATTCGTTTCTCTTTCTTAATTCTGTAATAAAAGCTTTTTGGAAGCCATCAAAATATTTTCGGTAGTGAACTGGAATTGGAATAGATTATTTTATTAATTGAGGGAAATATATGTTCAGGACCTCCAACTCTTCAAATACATCATGAAAATGTATACCCTAAAATCCATGTTAAGAGATTCCATCTGTTGGGAGCATATCCTTATAAAGATGTGTTCTAAACAGACTTGACCTTAGATTTGGAAATTTGAGAGATACGCATTTCTGGAGTACAGTGAAAGACAAAAATAAATTAATGTGCCTAAAGTTATAAACTCAAATGTTCTAAAGACGAAAAAGTGAAAACACATCACTTTGTTTTTAAGCAGAGGGTTCTGTTATTATTGTTTAAAAAAAAACATTGAAAGTTTCTAAAACTCGCATTAACGGAGTTCTCACCATTCCCACGTTAAGCACAATCTCTATAATTGAACAGCACCTCTTAATCGAGGAATAAAAAGTGAAAGTAAAAGCATCTCACCCTCAAAACACTTCCATCCTTTTTATCTTTGTTTTGATCATAGTCAAAATGTACTTTTGTGGTAAAAGAGTATCTTTCAAATAAAAAAAAAAAGTCTTCTGAAAAACAATAAATAAGTCAAGTTTCCACTCAAAATTATTATGTCATGGTATCAGACTTAATGAAGAAGGAAAAATAAATGTTTTGGAATAAAAATTTGAAGATCCAGGCTAGAATGTACGCAGATATAGTACATAAGAATTATCTGAAGATTATTGAATTTGCACTTAAAGTAACAAAGGCCCAAAAGAGTCTCCTAAACAACGCAGTGTAGAGTTCCATCATGAACATGTGCTGTGTGGTGATCATATATCATGTGTTGCTTCCAAGAAGCATATGGTACTCATCCCTATATTGAGGCATAAAAAACACCACCGAGTATTCTTTTTATCAAACATCTGAGAGTCTTTTTCATTCATATATGTAACACAAATGATCATTAATATACCTGTACCTTCTCAATCATTTTGCCAGGTAAAGGGCACAATGAGGAGAATATTTAAATAACAATCCATGATGTTTATTAAGAACATAGTATGTGTCATGCACTCTGACCAGTGTTCTAAATGGATTCTCCTATTAACAAACTACAGTGTAGGTACTATTTCTGTTCTCATTAGACAATAGAGGAAACTTGGAAGCTAACTTTTCCAGGGTCCGTAGACACTCAGTAACAGATGAGACTCCAATCTGAGACTGATGCTTAGCCAGGGCTCTACAAGTCCTCTGCAGAGGGTAAATGACCTGACTGCAAGTCCATAGTGGAATCGAGAAAAGAAACAGGAGGGGGACCAAGACCTCACCAATCCTGCACTGGGAGAGTCCTTCTGAGATCCTTCTCCACTGCCTAGAATGAATGAGAGTGAACAAAAGGCACACACCGAGAGACCCAAGGCAGATGACTACCCAAGTAACTAGGAAAAAGAATTCTGGCTCAGCTTTTTATCATCTAATGTTGAAGTTTTTCATTTTGCTTCTCCCTGAAGAGATAACAAATGCATTTTTACTTACACATGATTAATTTGCCTATAGTGTATTTAATAATAATCATTCTAATTATCCAAGTATCCGGACACCAGATAGTTGTGACACTGAGTAGGCTCAGCTTTCCTATCTCTCTGCTTCCAATTCCATTAAACAAGGATGGAAAAAAACTTTCTTATCAAAGTACCTTAGTATTTGATGATGACTGCAACAAACAGATGCTGAGCTGCCTTTGTATCTAGTTTAAAAGGCCAGGCATTTTCCAGTGAAACCTCTATCCACATTTAAAAGCCTAATTGAAATACAGTTTCTATATAAAATAATTAAGAAATCATATTTTGGGGTTTACATTTTAATATTAACAAATAATTAAATACTAACAATGGGTAAGGCATCTCTCTACAGGCTATGGTCCACGTCATCTTAGAAGTTGCTTTAGTTTATCCATGGAATAAACATATTGATTCATTCTCCTTTCCAGGTTCAGTAGAAGTGCTTGGGTAGAAAAGGGATGGGTCAGACCCATTCCCTTATCTCCGCATTTGGTAATTAGAGCATCTCCGCTTGTAGGTTTGAGGCTGTGTGGGCTGCCATGACAGGATGGGACCACCTCCTTGAGAGAGGAGGATGCCCGGCTGGGTTTGCCCAAGCCCTGGGTACTGGCAGCTGCCTCCTATCATGTGAGGGCTCTGGGCAGCCTGCAAGACCGATGGCTAAGCAGTCCCAGAGGAGCTATAATTCAAGCATTTTTATGACATATTTTAGCTACCTTGGGATCCTCCCCCACCATATTTAGACTTTGGCTTTTATAACTCATTCCATGTGAAAGTAAACAATTGCCTGGATTTGGGTCTAAGATTACAGTTGTTGTTTATAAATCTCATTGATATATTATTGTTTGTAAAAAATATAGAGAGCTTGTTTAGATAAATTTATTTGATTAACACGTATTAGGTTCCTTTTACATCTGTTACTTTAATATTCTTTCCTGAACGTGAAGGAAAATAGCATTCCCTGGGCTCCCACTCTTTCTCTTGCTCTGGTCCAATGAGGAAAATAACTTGGCTCTAGTTGACCAGCTACTGGCCACCTGGGAATGCTGGTATAATTTCCCGCCCCCTCATCAGCCTCCCACCTCCCACTTTCACTCTACATCCAGCTGCTCAAAGACAAGTGTGTTGACAAACACTCCCCTGGACTTTCCAGTACATTTTGGCTTTGTCAAGTCTGGCAGATTTACCATAGAGCAAAGCATGATTGAGTGATGAACCAATGTAAACAAAAATACTTCCAAGGGGAGTTAGACTTGGTCCTAAGAGGGCCTTCTCAGAGGGTTTGCCATAGAAAGGCTCTCAACAGACTGGGATGGCACTTTCCAAGCAAACAGGCAAATCAAAAGCAAAATGATCAAACAGAATCCTAATAAAGACATTGCACCCAAGTGTGGTGAAGTGTGCACTGTGGGAGCTCTGCTTATGTTTCAACTCCCTGGGGAGTCAAGTATAGAGATAAATTTTATTGCAATAATGAAAAGTCATTGACTCAGATGGTTCTGGAAATGCATCTAACCAGATGAAAGAACACAAGGAAACAAGAACTAATGTGCTCTCCTAACTCCTCCCTTCTCCTTCCTTCATGGATGTGGGTCTGGGAGAAAATATGGTTTGTGCATGAGGCAGAGAGCAGGGGCAAACATCAGATGCTGCTTGGTCCCACCTGTCGTGCAGGGTGGCCTGCGGGGCCTCTGGTCCCGCTCCCCACACAAGAACACAGGATATGGTGAGGCCAAAAAGGAACACCCACGGAGCCATAAGTAGGGGAGTCATACCACTATACTCTCACTGGAGGCTGGATTCACACGACGTGCGACCTGTCCGCTTTTCTGCCAACCGACCGACTCTCTCCTCGACTCCACTCCCCAGCACAGCCGCAGCAGTTATATTAGTGGCCAATGGCTCAATGGTTCCAGCTGACGGCCAACTAGCCACAGCTGATGACCATCTACTACCCCAGCCAGCACCTCCCCACACGAGGCCAAGAGCCTGGAAACTGCTCTCTGGGACTCTGTCCGCACACCACCCTGTGGACTCACCCCCCTGATAGTCATCCATATGGGCAGAGTGGCAGGAGGAGCACATCTTACCCTCCAGCCATCCTCATCCTGGTCCTATTCTATATATTTGACAATGACTTGGATAAAGATGCAAAAGTCATGAAGAGTGTACATTTGTCATCCCCCCCACCCCCACCTGGCATCTAAATCTTGTCATGTTTGGAGATTGCTTATATAACCAGCCATGACGGGAGGCAGAGCACACTTCCACCAGTAGATCTGGAAAGTATCAGACACTTGCGTCCCCAGACTTCCTTGCAGCTCGGTTGTGCATAGGTGACTTAGACCTGGTCACTCAGGCTCACACACCTCCAACTTTGAGCCAGAGAATGAAGGCTTAGAGAAGTGACTCGGGCAAATCCCTTCTGGTGGCAGGAGATGAGCTGAGGCAGCAGCTCCAGGGTTCTAGCACTGGCACACTGCAGGGCCTGTGTCCATGGCCCAGGGCCAGAGGCCTGGCAGGCCGAGCCATCCAGGCACAGGGGGCAGTGATGTCCTCCACAGTCGGGATTTGTAGACTGGTTTGTGACGGCATCTTTCCTGCAGCTCAGACTGCCCTTCCCCTGCCTCAGCCCACGGGACTGTGGTATTCTTCCGGAGCCTGTGAACCACCCCAAATCTTTGCAATCCATTATTTCTCTACTGATCTCAGCCAGAGTTGATTTGGATGCCTGTAACTAAGAGTATTGACTGGTGGCATGCTTTCCAAATCTGCCAAAGGCATGAAGCTGGCTGGGAAATAATCTATTGGATTACAGAATTGAGATGAAAAAGGTCATCAGGACTAGATCTTAAAAAGATGAGGTCAAACAGACATACATGTGGTGCCTAAAGTAGGGCCCAAGAACCAACCCCGTGAGATCAGACTTGAGCAACACTTCTCTAGCCTGAGCAGAAAAATACAGATGCTTTTAAAAACAAAGGAACCCCCTCAGGGTTGATTTTAATTTTTTATTTTTTTTTATCACAGTGCTACTCAAATATAAAGAAACATAAAATTAGGTATAAACTCCTTATGATCAAGGCTCATTTACAGTTATAAAACCAAAACAAATTTACAAATTAATTACAAGCAGGCCTACAAAAGCAATAACATTCAAATTAACATCATTAATTTAATGTGAGAGATGATGATGTTTTTGCTGAAACTGGATCGTTGCTCACCACATGGCTCTGGCACCAACTGCTGAGGCACAGGGGGTTTCTAAGTGGGGCGGTCTGTTTGCAGCCCCCTAAGCTAAGACTGCACTGAGCCCTGGGTGCCCTCACATCCATCACATTTCAGTTCTCCTCGAATTTTCAACAAGTGTTCTCTCCACTTGGGCTTTTGTCTTATTGCCCTGATTTGCACTGCAATTTTTTTTCCCCTCGAATCGATCCCTTGTAAACTGAACTCCAACACTCTGGGATTAAAATCATTGAGCCAGCATGAAGTCAGTGTTGACCCCTGATCCAACCAACTGAGGCCAGGAGGTATGATAAAATGGTGCTAATATGATAGCTTCCTCGGCATTCACGAGGATGGGGAGGGGAGTTCATAGTACAGTGCTGAATACCCATTTCAGAGAGTAATATGACATGGCCAAGTCCTATTTGATCCAACTTTCCACTCTGGTGCAAATGCCATGTAAATTCTGGTGTGTCATGACGCTGTTCACCAATGCACTATTTGTGGTGGCTGGGGTTGGAGGTGACCTGAATCTCATTACTGGGAAAGTGACCCACAGCAGATACACACCGTGGTTTACCATGTGACAATTAGAACCAATGGAAGTTCACATATCAACTTATGTGGACCTAAGACACATGATAAGAACTCAAGTGAGATTTAAAATACTAAACGAAAAACACCTATAAAAACAATATGCATTTTGCAAGAAGGTGTGCACATACAAAGGTTCATTTAAATTTAAATTTGCCTGTAATAGTGAGACAGGAAGGATAGTGAAGTATGCTGATGAAAGAGACCAAATATAAAAACAACTTAAGTCACTCACTCCCTCACTAACAAATGAGAGAAAAGCCTCATATGGACCAATGATAATGTTCGTAAACATTAATGCTTAATGAATGCTTAAGTCAACCCCCTGCACCCAAGGCACAAAAGAAAAAGAGAGAGAGGAGGGGAAGATGAGAGGAAGAGGAAGAAAAAGGAGGGAGGAAGGAAGCAAAGAAGGACTGGATACTACAGGTATCTGCCACACATGCAAATTATAAAGATTCTTTTAAAAATCTTATTTCACATAATGAGAAAACGTATTTTGAATGTCACAATAAGAAAATCTAGCTTTAGGAATATTGGCAATAAGAAAAAAGGCAATAGGAATATTGTTTGATACATAGTAAGGAACAGCTATTAGGACGTCAGCAGTGCCCGCTGAAAGCCTGCTCACAACCCTCCATCTTAAAAAGTACCCCAGCCACTACTCTGACTGTGACTTATCTAAATGCAGGTCAACCAAGCCTGATTTGAACATAATGAACACGAAGCCATTCTTTATTGCATAACAAGTTTGCACATAGCTTTATCTTTTCAAGCCAGAATAGGCTGTGCTATTTCAGTTACATTTGAATGAAATACCCTAGTCATGATTCATGAAAACATTTCATTAACTGATTATAAATCTTGTAGCTTCAGTGGGGGAACTGAGAGGTGCACTTCTGACCTGAAAATCCTTCGGTAGAGATTGAGTGACATACTAAGTGGTACAATTCCCCAACCAATTGCTTGGAAGAGATGCTAAGAAAGTGACATTTCTTTCTAACCAAGCATCAACCACCTGTTAAATAAAGAGATGATTTCCATAGTCATCTTGGGATTTATGAAAATCCTTGAAGACTTTGTACATAAGTTTTAAAAATAGTGGCTTTGTGTACAGAAGAATCAACACCAGTGGATTCTTGACACTAAGATATAAAAGTAAGCTCGTTATCATTTGGCATCAAATTGAATTTTCAGCTTAAGTTAAATGATAGTGATAAGATATTCTCAATATGCAAATAAATGATATGACATCTCTCAGCTGTATCAAACAACTGCTATCTTATCCACTCTCTGGTCCATCCTAGGTAAAATCAACTAATTTGTGTAACTATCTGTGAGTTATTCATGATATTACCATTTTGCGTCAATATCTATCCATGTACCCTCCCACATTTTTTAATCCCCTTGCAGTTAGGTGGAGTCATGTGAGTTTCTCTGGTCAAAAGGCTGAGTGGGAGTGATGAGTGTCACATCTGATCTGAAGAACTTAAGACCTGGAGTAAGTTCCCCACCCTCTCAACTCCTCCACTGTAGTGACCATGGAGCATACCTGTGATGGATTGCAGTTTGTCAGCCTAGGTCTCTGAGAGACTTGGAGGGGCAAGCTCCCCACCAATTGCACTGGGTAAGAAGCATGGATGAGAGAGAAACCTCTGCTCTATTAAGCCACCGAGGTCTGAGGGCTAATTGGTTACTGTACCACACCTAGTCTTTACTGACTAATACTCATATTGAATGATTTAATTAACAAATAGCCTAAACTTATCACGTTTGGAGAAGAAAAGAACAAAAACAAATTTAAAAGGTAACTGGCATTAGAAATTTAAGCAAGAATTAAAAAAATTTCTTGAGGTTATATCATGTGATTAGGTGAAAAGTGAGTGATACAGAGCAAGTATTCCAAATACAGAGGAGGTATCTGGGCTTCAGGGCTGGAGTAAAAATTAACAAAAGAAGGTAGGCTTTGAGCTAAGCTTTGTAATTTAGGCCAATTTTGAAGAGGCTGAAGCAAGAATGTGAGTAAGGACCTGTACTTCAGAATGGACCTGGAATTGTCCAAAGAGTGGAGAGGGTAATTTGGGAGAATATTTGGAAATAAAGTTTGAAAATATTTTAATACCATGATAGGAAGAATGTTGAAAACCAAACTAGAATTTTGTACTTATATTAAAGGCAATAGAAAGTAACTTGTCTATATAGAGACATACACGAGGTCTGACAATTACGTTTGCGAACTCATCCTAGAAAAAGTGCTACATACCTCACTGCTGAACATCACTACGATCACCTTCAAAGTACTCCCCTGGGGAAGCTAAGCACCAATGTCAGTGCCTAGTTCACCCTTCAAAGCAATTTGGGAACTCTTTTTCTTGAATGGCCATCAGAGCTGTCGTCGTATTACCCTTGATGTCCTGAATGTCATCAAAATGTCTTCCTTTCAAGATTTCCTTTATCTTCAGGTAAAGAAATAAGTCATTGGGGGCCAGATCAGGTGAGTAGGGAGGGTGTTCAAATACGGTTTTTTATTTACTGGCTAAAAACTCCCTCACAGACAGTGCCGTGTGAGCTGGTGCGTTGTCGTGATGCAAGAGCCATGAAATGATGGCAAAAAGTTCAGGTCATCTAACTTTTTCATGAAGGCTTTTCAGCACTTCTAATAGAGAGAGAAAATCTAAATACTCTCCTATTTTGGCTGTAAGTGAAAGTTTTATGAATATAAACTGACATCAGTGTTCAGGGTAGACTTGAGGAACAGACTGAGCAGAAATTGGGAGATCTACCATTTTTTCCCGAAAATAAGACCTAGCTCTAATGCACCTTTTGGAGCAAAAATTAATATAAGACCTGGTATTGTATTTTAATATATTATATTAAAGACCTGGTCTTATATTATAGCAAAATAAGACTGGGTCTTATATTAATTTTTGCTCCACAAGAGGTATTAAAGCTGATGGTCTGGCTGGGTCTTATTTTTGGGGAAACACGGTATCTCCAGACAGAGGCTCACCAAGTTTACGAAAGGAAAGGAAAGGCATGTAAAGCATTATGAAGAATTACAGATTGCTGGGTCATATGGTAATTCTCTCCTTAATTTTTTGAGAAACCTTCACACTGCCTTCCATAATTGTCACCCTAATAAACTTTAATTAAAAAAATAAAAATAGAGAATTTCAGATATTAGTGACTGAGCAGATGCAGAAAGCAAAGGAGAAGGAGCACTATGAAGTCATTCGTTCATTCATTAGCAAAAACATATTAAGTACCCACAACATGCCAGGCGCTATTTGAGGCTCCTGGATTACAGCAGGGAACGATACAAATTCCCTGCTCATAGAAGTTAAATACTAGTCGGGAGAAACAGACAATAAACAAATAGGTACCAGTTATGTTAGGTGAAGAAAACAGAACTGGGTAAGGAGGTAAAGAAAGATCTATCTGGTTGGGGTAATGGGCAGAAGGCCTCATTAGTAAGGTTGCCTTTGAGCAGAATCTGAATGAAGTGAGGAAGCAAACCATGTGAATATCTTGGGAGTATTTAGGAAAGACAAAATATAGACTACCTAATTTTCTTCAGGTATTCCCCACCCTGGAAGCAATGAATATGAATGAATGAATGAATGAATGAACAAACGAATGAACACAAACACTTTTTTTTGCTTACAGTACTTTCCTAATGGAATTTTAAAAAATTATACTCATGTCCTTATTAAGAAGGAAGAGGAGGGAGAGAGGAAAAGGAAGACAGAAGCAGGGGAGTGGAAGACAATATCTGACCAGCTCTTTCCTCTTCCTGGCTCTTGGAGTCTTTGAGAAATGCAGACTGATCTCAGGCTTTCCCAGGCGTACCCTGAAATGAGGTGGAGGCTCACTCTAACCTACAGTATTCCCAGAGCTTATGATTTGGGGGAGATAGCTGGACAGAATCCTCCTCCAAATTTCTCTCCAGACAGAATTTCAGGGTGGCACAACTAATGAACTCCAAGGTTCTGAATCAATTGTTTGTTTATCAACCCATAACATAGGGTTTCTTTCTTATTGTAAAAGTAATATATATGCATTAGTTTGTTGTTGTTGTTGTTTTTAATGGCAGAAAATATATCCAAGTATGAAAGATAAAAATAAATTTTTAGGGCCAGCCCAGTGGCTCAGGTGGTTGGAGCGTGGTACTCTTAACGCCAAGGTCACTGGTTTGATTCCCACATGGGCCAGTGAGCCGCACCCTCTGCAGCTAAGATTGTGAACAACGGCTCTCCCTGGAGCTTGGGTGCCGTCAGCAGCTGGAGGTCGCCGTGAGCTGCCGTGGTCTGTCGCTGCTGCTGTGAGTGGCTGGCAGCCATTGGAAGTGGCCGGCAGCCAGCAAGAACTGCCGTGAGCTGCTGTGAGTGGCTGACTGATGACTGGCAACCAACTGCCTCAGCCGGGGGAGCACAAGCTTCATAACACCAGCATGGGCCAGGGAGCTGTGTCATATACAACTAGACTGAGAAACAACGGCTTGAAGCAGAGTGGGGGTGAGGGGTTGGGAGGCAGAAAAAAGAGGGGAAATAAATAAATAAATAAATAAATTTTTCAATTATTGTAATGTTACCATTTATATAACTGTTCAATCCTCAAATATTACTATGGCTGCTGAGCTAATAATTGAAAATAAGCAAGAACAAATTAAACAGGAAGGTTATTATCACCTCTAGAAATCACAATACAAAAAAAGAGGTTGAAAATGTCTCTGATGAAAACAGGCATTATTTTAAGAATTTCTAACATTTCTTGATAAGCAAGATTTCAATATAATATTTGAATTAACTTAAGTTTTCTTTACCTTCTGTCTTTCCTTGACCAGGATATCAGCATTTGGGAGTGATAAATATACTCCTTAAGGAATAAATTGTAAAGCAAACCAGCTGTGTCAAATAATTTATCATGTGTAAAAACTAGTCTGGTTGGTTTGCTGCTCTCATTTGCGGAAGTTATGCGCAGTGTTTGCTCTTGCATTCTTTCTTTGTATCGGCCTCTTTTCATTCAACAATCAGAAACTAAGATTGTCACTTCACAGAGTGAAAGAAGCCAAGGAAGTAAAACTGCACAGATTCTATTTGAAAATTATGATTAAGTGTAGTCAGGGGCTGATTTTCCAAACAAGTCAGTCTCCTTTTAGTGCTAGTATAAGTTAATAGCTTAATCAAGATAAAATGTTTAAAATATTTATAATAATAAGTTTGCCTTACATGTTTTTTGGAGTCAGATAGCTCTTATTTATTTATTAAAAACAATTATTTTATCCTAATTTATGTTATGCATAATATTTATCTTAAAGTATTAAAGTCATTCAAAATGAAAAAATTTTTTCACAAGTCCAAAATAATGAGATTTTGCTGTATTAAGTTTTCCAGGAATTTTCCCTTTTTCTCTTTGTAGTTATATAAAATTGAATATAAATATGACTACAAAGAAAAAAAGGGCAAATTCCTGAATATATATATATATATATATATATATATATATATATATATTTGCCCTTTTTTTATATTCAATTTTTTATATTCAATTGAATATATATATATTCAATTACACAAAAATATGTGTCAATTATAGAAAAAAATAAGAAGCATAGCTACATCTTAAAATAGTTTAAAGATTTGAAGGTCTGAACTTGAACCATAGGGGAATAATAAAGTGAAGATATTTATATGAGATATTAACATTAGATTTGAGTTCATTTTCTAAGATTTGGTCAAGTACTTAGATTCCACAGATTTGTCACCCACCTTTATTTTATTTAGAAATGATTTTATGTTGACTGTGACTATCAAAGTTGCTGTTCAGTTTTTTCTCTGCTAACCAAATAGAGCACATGTTGACTAATTCAACCCACAAGCTGAACTATACCTAACTAGTCAGAAACAAGTACAGATTGATAGAATCAAAATACATTAATCATCAGTAGAAGAGAGATTCTTACATCTTCTAGAGGCTGGATACTCAGATCCAGCTGCTGCTATTTGACCCAGCCATCTTGAATCACACTCGTGGTCCATGTATCTGGGGTCCAGTCTCTGGTAATTGAACCATGACTCACTCTCACAGAGGAGTTTGACAGATACCCTCAGCAAAACCCCACCCTCCCCTCCACAAAAAGCTCAATTTAGCTTCAATTACGCTTCACAGACCTGTTATATTTAAATGGTCTTTCATGGCATTAAAGGACCCAGTAACTAGCTGAGTGACCTTGGGAACATCACATAACCTCAGGGGCCTCATTTTAGTATCTATAAATCAGGTAGTCAGATTATGCCATTTCTAAATTTTCTCTCTGCTTCTAAATTATTTTATATCTTTTATTTTCTTGAAATGAGAGGCTAAAATTAAGATGATGATCTTAGCAAGAATATTCAAAAAAGATACTGCAAGTATTTTTCACTGGGGATTTTTTTTCTCCTTTTCCTATTTAAAATATTGGTTGCGAGACCTTGACATTAACAAGCTAGAAATGGTTCCTATTCTGGGATCCAAGGGAACCAAAGAGTCTGCACTGAACTACAAAGTCCCTGAGAGGGCAATAGCCAAGGGGGGAAGCAAAAGTTCAAAGTCAAGAATTTTTTTTCAAGAATCAAGTTCCACTGATGAGGCACAAAGGAAAAAGAAAATCTCATTTCAAAAAAGACCACAGATAGGCTGGATATCAAAGTGTGGGGGGAAAAAGTAGTTCTATGGTGGACAATATGAGGCTTTTGAGTTCCACACTGGTTATCTATTGCTGCATAACAAATCACTCCAAAGTTAGCTGTTTAAAACAACAAACATTTATTTTCTTCTATACTTTCTGAAGGTCAGGGAGCTGGGAATGACTTAGCTGGGTGGTCTGGCTCAGGGTCTCTCATGAGGTTGCAATCAAGCCGTTGGCTGGAGCTACAGTTTCTGAATTCTTCGCTAGAGCCAGTGGATCTGTTACCGTGCAAAAGGTCCAGCTGCACGCCTCCCAAAAGCCAAAACTGAGGTGAGGTTTGTGGAAAGAACAGCAGGTTTATTCTAAAATGCCAGCGTTAAGGGAAGACAGTGGACTCCCTGTCGCAAAGACTGCCTTCTGGGTCTAAATACCGCCAAAAGGTTTTATAGACATGCAAGGAGAGACAGAACAAAAGAAGGAGAAGTTGGTGAGGCAACTCCAGAAGAAAGGCGCTTCCCAGAGGCTGGCCTGCCTCAGGGACAGGAGTGGAGCCCATACAGATGCACAAACCTCTCCCAAGTCACTGGGCCAGGCATGAACATGGCCCAAAGTAAACAGAACCATTGAAACTGGTATATGTAGTACATGTATAGTAAGAAGAATCATTAAGGATTCGTGATAGGGAAGAAAAGCAAAGAAAAGAAAAACTTTCAAAAACTCCCAAGCTAATCTACACTGTTAAATCAAATTACATAGAGGTGTAAATCTCAAAATATAAGATATAGTGCCACTGTTCCAGATCCACTTCCAAGTTCACTCACATGGCAATGGCAAGAGTCTTCTTCTCCATATGGGCTTCTCCTCCATAGAGTTGTTCACAACATGATTGTCCCAAGACGAGTGATCTGAGAGTGAGAGGGCAAGAAAGAGATCAAGATGAAACAACAGTGTCTTACATGGTGTCATCTCAGAAGTGGCATTCAATCACCTCCACCATATTCTTCTGGTCACAAACACCAACCCTAGCAAAATGGGAAAGGGGTTCACACAGGGGTGTGAATGCCAGCATCACTGAGGCCATCTTTAAGGGCTGGTTGCTACAAGTCCCATGTTGCAGCCCATCTGTATTGGGATGGCTTTTTATGGTATTAAGGAAAGGAACACTCAGTGTGGACTTTTGATATGAACAAAAGCTTCAGACAGTGTTAAGAGTTAAGGTCTGCCTCAAAGGAAACTAATGGTAGGAGCTAGCAAACGGGGGTGGAGGGTAGAGGGAGTGCATGGGTGGGCAGGATTATCTATGTGAAAAAAGCTAACAGAATAGAGAAGAAGTTGTCAAAGTTCTTTTGGAAAGTGCTAAATAATAAATATTTCAGGCTTTGTGGGTCATACAGTCTCTACTGCGATTACTTAACTCTGCCATTACAGTGTGAATGCCGCCGTAGACAATACGGTATATAAATGAATGAGCATGGCTATGTTTCAATAAAACTTTATTTGTGGACACAGATAAGTGAAATTTGAATTTTATATAATTTTTATGCATCACAAAATATTATTCTTTGGATTTTTTTAACCACTTAAAAATGTAAGCATTGTTTTAAGCTCACATGCCATACAAAAACAGACTGTGGGCCAGACTTGGCCCATGGTCCATAGTTTGCTGTTCCCTGAGATACCATGAATGTGATGGTGGAAGCTTATTAAGACCTGACTAAAATTGGAGTGACATAGCAATGTGCTGTTTTTCAAGATGAGTTTTAATCCTAATAATATGGTGAATACTTAATACTCCTCATCACGTAATCGAAGCTTAAAATATGTAAGATCCACTGAAAATATTTATAAGCAACTTTAAACTCCTGATGTTTTAATTAGGAGTGTTGGAGGTAATGGAACCAGAAACAGATATGAATGGGACTAAGACTTAATTAAAAATTCATTTTTACATGTTTACAAACAAAAATCCAGAGGTTATTTTTTAACAACTGCTATATAAGTATTTTATTTGACATTTATTTGTTGAAAATATTTTCCCATTTTTTAATAAAATGTTTAAAAATTTTTGACATATAATTTGGAGAATGTATGTACCATAAGCCAAGTTCATTTCACAAGGGTAAGCAAAGAGGGCCACAGGAATTTGAAATTAAGAACTAATCTTTAAAGGACTGAACTTTTTAGACCTATGTGATTCCCCCAAAACAGACACTTTGAATTCATGAACCAACTTTACCAAAACTGGAAATAACAGAATTGTAGGGGACGCACTGAACATCTTCAAGTGTTCTATGATGGCTTGGCAGAAAGTGTTGATGTCTGACCTCTTGCTCTTTTGAGCTTTATTTCATCTTTTAAAAATATGAGGAATACAATAGGAAAAATATTATGCATATTATTTGTGTTTTCCAAATTGCAAAAAAGGAAAAAAGAATCAGTCTGTTTCCTTTAATGATTACTTAGATATTCAACAGCATGCTAACTGCAGGTCCCTTTAACAGAATAATAAGGCAGTAAGCCATCTGCTGGGTAACTATCTTCCCAACTGCCAATGGCCTCAAAGCACAGAGCCCTCTGAGCCATTCCCAGGGTAACTCAGCTGAGAAGAAAAGTCTCTGAACTGACCAATTCACCACAAAACTATGCCACCCCATTTCTCAGTCTCACGCATTCACTTCTTCATTCATCTATCGATGCAAACGTCTACTGTGGAGTCCCTGTTTTTTTACCTGGCCCAGGTTCTGCATAAGAGCTTCTTTACAGTGCAAATATGACCTAATGTCAGAAAGGCTACGGAGACCTCCGTCGCTAGTCAGATTTTCCTCATTTGTGCAGTCAGAGAAATTCAATTCATTAGTTTGTCCCAACATTTATAATAATAAAATACATTGTCTTTTTTCATCGATTTAATCTTTGTTGTTTTCAAATGTAAGTAGCAGACAAAACTAAGAAAAGCCCAATAACATTCTTATACTGATTAATAAATGAACCCAATATTTACTTTTCATATATTGCTACTAAGTAATAGCTCTGTATCATTAAATTAGAAAAAGGCAGAAATAGTATTTTTAATAGTTGTGTTTTAGTTACCTCAATCAGGGAGTTGCTTAATAAGGAGAACGCATTTCTGATAACTGTGTAGTATTCTTATTTCAGAAAATCAGAGTTTATAAGTGGACAAAAGGACAGTCTGGATATGATGCCTGGTGCTGTTCTCACTGCTTGAACCACTGCTTTCATTCTTACAGGGGAACACAATTAGAAAGAAAAGAAATGTACTCTTTGAAAGAAAAATCAGGAGAAGAGACACTCCCTAGCTTGAACTGGTAACAAGCCATTAGAGATCTAATAAAAGTTGGCATTTTTTATAATATCTGAGCTGGGATGAAGTGTGGGAAGACAGGCACCTCTGTGTCATTGCTGTATGTGATGTGCTCCATTTTCCCACTTGAGCCTGGGAGGCCATTAACCAAATGTCCCCTATCTCATTCCTCTTTCCACTATATTTTGACCTCTGGAAAATTAGGTCTGTTAATACTTTAGAACATTTGTCAAAATGATAGTTCTGAATTGATTTAGATAAGGAAAGACGCATATAATTTTAAAATATTCTTTTTCCATGTGTGATATATTTAACCATAGTCATAACTGAATGAGCAGAAAGAGGATTCATCCTCAAGTGAGGAAAGAAACACTTTCACTCTGAGCAAAAAGATACATGTATGGTAAGCACCTAACTGCATATCAAAGAGATTTACACAATCTATTTCCTGTCTTTCAGGAGCTGCCCTTTCCGTCCAAGTAAATGAAACAGGAACTTTGGTATTAAAAGCAATAAACTAATGCATGAATGTGCAGTGTCTTATTTGCATCAAAATCTAGTCAAAAAGATTTAAAGATAGGAATTATGAAAAACAGTCTCTCTAGGGTAAGACTAAGAAAGTTGGGAATACAATTTCAGTTCTTGTCAGGAGGGAGAAGTTTTAAACTCTTTCTAATCAATACAGAATTTTCCCTAACTGTGTACCTAAAACAAACAACTAAATTTGAAGTTGACTACCTGAGAAAAGGGTCATCATTGTTTTTTCTTAGAAACAAGGAGGTGGCTGTAGCTTAGGGAAGGCCAGAGCCCTGTGCTCTGTTACTCACAGAGGCTTTATTTGCCCCTGGGGTACTCGTCTGACCTGTCATCACAAACCAGAGGCTGCAGGCCTCCTTCCCTTAGTGCAGATCCATACAGAACACGGATCAGCTGGAGAGCACACACTGCTGGGAGGGGGCCTAGTGTCTTAGACTGACTCGGGCACAGTCGTGTACTTTGGAGGTGACCCTCAGAAGCAGAAGTGAGGGAGGAAACGAGGGAGAGATGAAAGAAGTAAAAGTCACTATAATGTGTGTTATTGACTTGGTTACTGCTCTGGACACCTGAGGCTCAGTCCAACTGAACAAAATTGGGAGGCTGGTCAATTAATTTAGGACACAAATGCTGAGAATACACAATGGGGAAAGAACAGTCTCTTCAGTAAATGGTATTGGAAAAACTGGATATTCACTTTCAAAAGAATGAAATTGGACATCTTACGCTATACACAAAAATGAACTCAAAATGTATTAAAGACTTGAGCATAAGACCTGAAATCATAAAACTCCTCAAAGAAAATATAGGTAAGATCATTGACATCACTCTTGGCAATGGTTTTTTGTATTTGACACCAAAAACAGACAACAAAGCAAAAATAAACAAGTAGGACTACATCAAATTAAAAAGCCTTGAACAGCAAAGGAAACCATCAACAAAATGAAAAGGTGGCCTACTGAATGGGAGAAAATATTTGCAAATCCTATATTTCGTAAGAGGTTAATATTCAAAATGTGTAAAGACCTCATATAACTCAATAGCAAAAAAAAAAAAAAAAAAAAAAAGAGAGAGAACAATTTGATTTTAAAACAGGCAGGGTAATTGAATAGACATATTTCCAAAGGGGACATACAAATGGACAACAGATATGTAAAAAGATGCTCAATATCACTAATCATCAGGGAAATACAAGTCAAAACCACAATGAGATACCACCTCACACCTGTCAGAATGGCTATCACCATCATAAGAGCTGGTGAGGATATAGAGAGAAAATGGAACCCTTGTGCACCGTTGGTGGGAATATAAATTGTTGCAGCCGCTATGGAAAACAGTATGGTGATCCCTCAAAGAATTAAAAATAGAACTACCATATGATCCAGTAATTCACATCTGTGTATATATCAGAAGGAAATGAAATTACTACCTCAAAGACATATTGGTACTCCCATTTCACTGCAGCGTTATTTACAATAGCCAAGACATAGACACAAATTCAGTGTCCATTAATGGATAAAGAAGATGGAATTAACCACAATGAAATTAGCCATAGAAAACGAAGGAAATTCTGCCATTTGCAACAACATGAATAGATCTTGTAGGAATTATGCTAAATAAAATGTCACACAGAGACAGACGAAATATACCATATGATCTCACTTATATGTAGAATCTAAAAAAAATAAAGAAAAGAAAATGAACTCATAGAAATAGGCTGGAGGTTGCCAAAGGCAGGGGTGTTGGATGGTGGGAGAAATGCATGAAGGTGGTCAAAAGGTACAAACTTCCAATTATAATTACATCCTGGGGATGTAATTTAAAGCACAGTGACTATAGTTAACAATACTGTGTTGACTATGAAATTTGGTAAGAGAGTAGATCTTAAAAGATCCTATCACAAGAAAAAAATGTGTAACTATATGCGGTGCTGGATGTTCACTAAATTTATTGTGGTAATAATATTGCAATATATCAAATTATTATGTTGAACACTTAAAATTAATACAATGCTATATGTCAATTGTATCTCAAAATAGTTGAGCTATAAAATAAGACTGGGAAACAAAAATGGGAGGGTGGGCATTGTCTATTAGGTCCCATCTCCTATAGTGCTAGGGTTGCTCCTAATGGCATTAAATCTCTTGAGCTTCCCAGCTGCAATGTCCTCAACAGAGTAAACTAGCGCAACTTCAGAGAAAGTTCTAAAGTAGAGAAACAGATATCAGAAGGTGTTGAGGCCAGACTCTGCAGTATACATAGGAACTGTCCACCACATTCATAACTGAAATCACAGGCAGGTGGTGGGGTGTGACATGGACACCATGTGTAAGGTTTGACAATTAAGTTCCCAAGCTTGTTGCAATGATGTTGCTAAACTTTTTTCCCCCCCTTTCTTCTGCCCCTCCCCCGCTGGTTCATGCTGTTGTTTCTCAGTCTAGTTGTGTAGGACACAGCTCCCTGGCCCACGCTGGTATTATGAGCCTTGCGCTCCCCCGGCTGACGCAGTCGATCGCCAGTCGTCAGTCAGCCGCTCACAGCAGCTCACGGCAACTCTTGCCGGCTGCTGGTTGTTTACGATGGCTGCTGGCCACTCACACTGGCCACCAGCTGCTCATGGCAGCATTCTGTAGCCCACAGCAGCACACTGCAGCCGGCAGCAGCTCACGCCAACCTCCTGCTGCTCATGGCAGCCCAGCTCCAGGGAGAGCTGTTGTTCACAATCTTAGCTATAGAGGGCACAGCTCACTGGCCCATGTGGGAATGGAACCCGCCACCTCCACCTCGGCATTAGGAGCATGAAGTTCCACCCACCTGAGCCACCAGGTCTGCCGCTAACCTTTTTTGATATCAGAGGGATTATTCATTATGAATTTGTAACAACTGGACAAACAGTTATCCAAGTTTTATTTGGAAGTGCTGAAAAGGCTGCATGAAAAAGTTAGATGACCTGAACTTTTCACCAACAATTCATGGCTCTTGCATCACGACAATGTACCAGCTCACAAGGCACTGTCTGTGAGGGAGTTTTTAGCCAGTAAACAAATAACTGTATTTGAACACCCTCCCTCCCTACCTGATCTGTCCCCTAATGACGTTTTTCTTTACCTGAAGGAAAGGAAGACATTTTGATGACACTCAGGACATCAAAGCTAATACGACAACAGCTCTGAAGACCATTCCAGGAAAAGAGTTCCAAAATTGCTTTGAAGGGTGTTCTAGGTACTGGTGTCAGTGCATAGCTTCCCCAGGGGAGTACTTCAAAGGTGACCATAGTGATATTCAGCAATGAGGTATGTAGCACTTTTTCCAGGGTGAGTTTGCAAACCTAATTGTCAGACCTCGTATATCTGCTGGTCAGTCTCTTGTTGTCAGATCTACTCATATCCACATTGGGTCCACTGGGTCATGGACTCACCTGTCCTGGAGCAGTTACAAGATGCCCCAATGAATTCCCTGAGTTCCAGACATGCTCCTCCTGTCACACTGTAGCAGAAATGACACTTCTTCATGATAATCAAAATTGATTTCCCATGTCAGTATAAGAACTCCTTTCTATGCCTGCTAGTCTCTAGTCTTGAAGAGACCAAATTGTCCAGGTTACAGACTTGGTTTAGCTTGCATGGAAGGCTTACTGTGTCCAGGTTGTAGCAATCTTCTACTGGGAACCTGAATGTTCAATCTATTAGAGCTTAGAGTTGCTGTATGAATGGGTACTGAGAATGATGCTGAAAGGGTCAACCCTACTTTTACCCCTTAGTTCCTGGACTTGTGAAGTCTATCAGAGACACGGCTCTGTATATCAGCCAGTTCAACACATATATCCCATTCTGAAAGACAGCAACCCCAAGTTCATGCCTTTTTGGAACCTCTAATAAGCCATTCCAACTGCTTCCATGTAGTGAGATGTATGGGAGAACCCACTACATCCCATGCTCACTGTCATACTTCTTGTATCATAAAATGGGTCCTTTGCTGCAAGACAATGTTTTCCGGATCCTGTGCCTATAAATAAAGCACTCTGTATGCAATGACAATGGTGCTTGCATATATGCTGCAGGTGTGGAATGCAAACCTAAATCTGGGATAAATGTCATTTCTAATAAGTACAAATCCTCCTCCTTCCAGGATTGCACATGTCCAGTGTAATTGACCTGCCACGAAGTGGCTGGTAGCTCAAACATATCAAAAATAGAGCTTCTGGTAGTTTTCCCCAAATCTGCTTTCCTTCAGTCTTCCCCATCATAATTAAGGGCAACTCCATCCTTCTAGTTGTTCAGGCCAAGTACCTTGGGAGAGCCCTTGACCCATCTCTTTTTCTTATATTCTACATCTGACCTATTAGCAAATCATGTTGGATCTGCCTTCAAAATACATCCAGAATATGGCCTCTTCTTCCCCATTGCCACTAGCCCAAACTTACCATTATCAACTTTCACTTGGATTATTGGAATAGCCTCTTCACTAATCTTCCTGCTTCTGTCTTTGGCCTTCTGAAGTCTATTCTCAACCCATTATCTGCAGTGATTCTGCTAAAACACAAAACATATCATGTCATTCCTCAGTTCAGAACTTTCTGATGGCTCCCAGTCTCACTAGAAGAAAAAGTCAAAGTCCTTACAAGGACCCATATATCCCTATGTGATCTGAGTCCTAGTGGCAGACACTCAAAGGTGGTGCCATAATTTTTCCTTCTGGTGCCCATGTCTTTGTGTGATCTCCTCTCCTTGAGTGTGGGTGGGAGCTGTGGCTGACTTCTAGACAACAGAATACAGCAAAGGTGTTGGATGTCACTCCTATAATTACATTACTTTATATAATATCCCTTCTTGCTGACAGACTCTCTCTTCCTCTCCTGCTGGCCTTGAAAAAGCACGCTGCCATGTTGTAAACTGCCTATGGAGGGGGCCATATGGCAGGGAATTCTATGCAGCCTCTAAAAGTTGAGGATGGGCTCCACTGATATCCAGCCTTACCGTCCCCCCACCCTGACACCATGTCCCCCCCAAAAAAACAAAACAAAACAAAACAAAAACCCTGAAGCTCTCAGCTTTACAGTTGCAAGGGAATGGATTCCGTAAACAACCTAAGTCAGCTTAAAATTGGATCTATCCCTAGTTGAGCCTCCAGATGAGAATACAGTCCAGCCAACACCTTGACTGCAGCCTCGTGGGGCCTGAGCAGAGAACCCAGCTAAGCTGTGCCCAGATTCCTGACCCAAGGAAACTGTGAGCTAATAAATTGATATTGTTTGAGCCTCTAAGATTGTAGTAATTTGTTACGCCACAATAGATGATGGATGTGGTCTTGTTACTTCTCTGGTATCTGCTCCTACTGTCTCCTTCATCCACTCTGCTGGGGCTACACAGGCCTCTTTGCTGTGTCTCAGATAAGCCAGGCACATATCCATCACAAGGCCCTTGTGTTGGCCGTGTTGCCTCAGCTTGGGATATTCTTCCCTAAGATATATACTCCCCCCCCCCCTCAGTTACTTCTTGTTTTCACGCAAAAGCCATCTTCTCAGTAGGCTTTTCCTGGACACCTTATCAAACATTTCATATCTCTCTATCACTTCATAACTTCCATTTCCTGCTTTATTTTTTTCTCCTTATAATTTATCATCCTCTAACTTACCATATATTTTAATTAATTATCTTGCTTATTGTCTGTTCTATCTTACTAGAATGGTATCTCCACTGGGGATAGGGATTTTTGTCAGGTTTGCTACAATTTTATCTACAATAAATCCAGTCCATGTGTGATTCCTTTCTGCCACACTGAATTGCTCTGCAGCAGGTATAGATTTAGAGGCTGTTTGGGTATTAGCCAGGGTTGGAAAACAGTGAAGAGATGGGGGGGGGGGGCAAAGGGCTTTGTGTGTTTCTGGGGAATGGTTCTAGTACTAGCCCATCAAGTCTGGGAGAAAAGTAAGAACATGAAGGACATTATGTGATATTTGAGGTCAGGTTAAATTTAGGGAACTTTTTAAGAATCGGAGGTGATGGTTGGAGAAGAGATGTTTGAAACTGAGATGTTGAAAATGTGCTTGCAAATAACAAGGGGGTGAGGTATGGCTTTGTGAATGAGTGGCTGAGGTGAGGTGGGATAAGACATTATTGGCTCTAAAAGACTAAGGAACTGAGAGACCAAGGTATTAGATGGATCATTTATTAGATTCTGAAGTCTCCAGGAATGGTGACAGACTCATATTTTCAAGTCATCAAAGAATAAGGGAACATAACACAATGATTGTCAGTTGACAGCCTTGTCCTGGAAGGTTGATGAGGGAAAAACCGCCTCATGTGAAAGCTGAGGAAAGAGGATCCACATGGGGGTAGCCAGGTTTCTGTCAGAGCAGGGATTAGAAAACTACCACCCCTGAGCCAAGTCTGGCCCCTGATTTTGTACAAAAGTTTTACTGGAGCCAGCCACACTCATTTGTTTACATACTTTCTATGGCTGCTTTTGTGCTAGCATGGCAAAGTTAAGTAGTTAGAACAGAGACTTTATGACCTGCAATGCCTAAAATACATCCTACTTAATGCTTAAAAAAAAAAAAAAAATGTTTGCTGACTCCTGAATTAGAGCAAGAAGGGGAATGGAATAGTCAGGCAAGAGGCTGAAGATACACTGGGACTTTGTTGATGAGGCTCTGTGAACTTCAAAGGGACCTTTTGGAATGACTAGGGAGGGTGGAGGATGAGGTCAGATTACGGCACATTTAGGACAACCTGGCCAATGATGGTGGTCTTGAGACTTAGACTTCTAAGGGTAACTGAGGCAGCTGGGGAGGTGAGAGGCTTAATGGGCTGGACCCCTGGAAAACTCCAGGTTGTGGGAGCTCCACGTGGATGGAGATGCTGAGGCAACTGGAGGAGCTTCGAGCAGCTGAAGACCTTGGAAGGTTGATTTGCCATTGGCTGATGCATGGGAACATGCATCACTAAATATCTCTGGGGGCTGTCTTGCCAGCATTGGGTCTGGGGCACCTCCTAGAGTGTAGGCAGTGTGATTCCTGAAGGAGTTCCTGGAATATAAAGCAAGGGGAGGGAAGAAGGAGAGAGAATGAGAAAGGCAGGAAGGCAAACAGATGAGCTGTATAAATAACACATAAAATGACAACTCTGGGTTACATATATTAGTTCTAGAAATTCATAAACCAGATTAAATATTAAGATATTTTTATATTAAAAAATATCTTTATGACCTTACACAATCAAAGTAAAAAACCTTATTATCAGCAGCCTCTTCAGGTCCTAAGACATCCATGATTCAGTGACAACAAGATACACTGTATTTTATTCTCTTTCAATTTATTATCCTTCTAATCAATTACCTACAGCCCTAAACAGTGACTAGAGTGCTTTTAAAATTTTACCTGGACTCTTATAACATGTGTCAAAACTCGTGCAGAGTAAATAAGTAACACATGGCCTCTGACTAGCCCTGGCGGGACTGCTTTCCCACTGTTAACAATTTCTACCAGTCTCAGCCACAGGCAACCTTTCCCACCTTCCATCAGAATAATGAAGGGAAGACATTTCTTCTCCCATCTCAGCTCCACTCTGCTAAGAATATCCATGCCCCACTGCTTTAAATCCTCCACTTTTCTGGCTTCCCATGGGGATGTACAGTTTTGTTATACCCCCAGATAAACTTAACCCAAATTCCCGATAGGTAATCGCCAATTCTAGAACACTCCTCCAGTTAATGACTGCATTTTAATATATCTCCTTTTCGTAGGAGTAGAACAGCCCTCCCCCTCTTCTCTTTCAGTCTAGGAGCTGCCTGCTGAACTTACATACTATTAAATATTTCTCAGCTTTGCTGCCTTTAGCAAAGGTTTTTCCTTATAAACCTGCTTAGACCAAATGGCTACCCCTAACAGGAAAAATAAAAACAAGATTCTCAAAAGGAGATTTAATAGCAATTCTGAGCCAAGTTGATCTCATTTCATCACAGAATCCCTGACATTCCAGAGGGAAGAAACCGAATTTAAGGGTGGAGAGTGAAGTAACTATGATAACCAAAAGTTCTGAGAACCAGAAATGACATCTAAAAATAATATTTGTAAATGTACCCGGAGGCTATTGCATGATGGGTACCCACAGGAGCAGGCCCCCAGGCATCTGCTTATGCCTCAGGCTGCTTATGTTGATTGGCCAAAAATAGCAACAGCAAGCTTTCACCTAAGGCTTCTACCATTATTCCCCTCAGCTACAAATGGAGCTCCCAACCGAAGGATCAGACTGATTCACTTACAAAGAATGTCTCCCATTCCCTTTGTGAACAAGTCTGCATTTGGCAGCAGTGCTGTGGAGCTGATGAATTTCCAGCTGCTGTCTCTTGTGTTATTATATTTACTTTCCTTTACTTCCTCAATTCTATGTGCTTTCTCTGTTTTTCCTGCCTTCCTTTCTACCAGTTTTCCTGGGCTTTGGAATCCCAGAGAAAGAACAATTAATTCTAATATGGGAGCTCGTAGAATACTTCATAGACTGTGTAGCAGCCTAGGGAAAGGAAACAGTACAAAGTCACTTAGTATGTTCTGGGACCTACGAGCAGTTTATTGTGACTAAAGCAAAGGATATGTCAAAGCTTGGATCCGACTCTGAACTTTTGTCTTAGAGGCAATGGTCAGCCATGAAAGACTCTATTCCAGAGACACAACTAGTTCTATGCTGTAGAATAACTAATCTTTGTATTATGGTGATCTATAGTAGTTATCTATGGCTGTATAAATTATCCCAAAATTTAAAGACTTAACACAATACAAATTTACTACCTTATAGTTTCTGTGGGTGAGAAATGCAGCATGGCTTAGCTAAATTCTTCTCTTCAAAGTCTCCCCCAAGGCTGCAATCAAGGTGTCAGGCAGGATGGAAATTTTCTCAAGGCTCAATTGGGGGAGGATCAAGTTCCAAGGTAACTCAAGTGGTTGTTGGCAGGACTCAGTTCCTCACTGGCTGTTGCCTGTCCTTGACCCTTTTCTCTGGGTTTCTCCGTGGCAAGCCCATGTCCTGTTGGCTTTTCTACAGAGCAGCTCACAGTACGGCAACTGGCTCCATCAGAGTGAGCAAATGAGAGACCAAGAGAGCATAAGCAAGATGGAAGCTAGAGTCCTTTTGTAACATAATCTCAGAAGGGACATTCTGTTGTTTTTGTTGTGTTCTCTTCAATAGAAGGAAGTCATTAGGTCCAACCCACACTCAAGAAGAAGGGATTACAAAAGGACATGAATACCGAGATGTAGAAATCATCAAAAAAAAATTTGGAGGAGAATCAGGAGGTAATGAACGGTGTCTAGAAGCTAAGGAAGAAGAATTCAAGGAGTGGGAAGTCGTACGTGACATAGAGATGTCAATGACCTCCACTCAAAGCCCACGAGGAACCCACCTGTAGTTGAACAAGTTGGGCATCTTATTTGTTGCAGGAGTGAAGGCACATACCACGGAGAACCTCAGTGTGTCTCAGGAAGATGGCATTGGAACCTACAATGGGATCTGAGCTTTGGTTGAGTGATTTGGAGGGGGTCTAAGGAAGTAGGGATTCACTGTGAACTGGGTGATGTCACAGAACAGGGGCAGTTCTATGATTGGGTATCTCAATGAATCTTATCTACAGGGAAGGGGAACTAGAAAGAGGAATAAGTTGCAATTAGTAAAGAAGAAGCAGTCACTCTTTTGACTGAGGGGGTATGTTTGGTGTTTTGTGATGAACAGGGACCTTGCTTTTGTCAATTCTTAGACAAAATTGTGAAGTGGTGTTGCTTTGGCTCATTTACCATGATTTAAGGGTAGTCTTGGCTGAAGTTGTTGTTCTACGAGGCTTTTACATTTAATGGAAGAATAGTGTGGCCTAGCCAGGAGTGCCAGGCCAGCTTCAGAATGTCAGTGCCTATTCTTTTTTATTTCTCAGTGCTCAAGTTAAAAGAGTTTCATTGATATTGTAATTAAAACAAGTAGTGGCTAAGAACATGACTCTGGAGCCAGACTGCCTGGATTCAAGTCCTGACCTCATAACTCACCAGCTATGTGACCTGGGCCAATCAGTAAATCTCCTCGTTCTTTAGTTTTCCAACTTAGAATGGAAATTATAATAGTATCTATCTGATTGGCTTGTTATGAAGATTCGTGAGTTAATGTACATGCAAAGTATTTAGAAAATTGGCACATAAGAACTATATAAATGCTGATTATCATTATCATCTATGATCCTTGAAGGAGCAATTTTGTTAGTGTGGTAGCAACAGAAGTCAGGCTGCAATGAGCAAAGATAAATAGCAGCTGATGAAGTAAGGTCAGCAGCATGTGCCCAATAGCTCTTCAAGAGGGACTCTGACAGGAAAATCTGGAAATTGTGCAGAAAAGAGGAGAGAATTAGTTTATCCAAAGTCGGTATAGAGCAGTGCTTCTCAAAGAGTGTAAGAAATGCAAAATCTCATGCCCTCCAGGCGACTCTTTTTTTTTCAACAGCTTTGTTGAAATATAATTAACTCATAAACGGGATCAAATATACAGTGATGGAAGGAGAACTGACTCTGAACACCCAATATGATATATAGATGATGTATTACAGAATTGTACACTTGAAACCTATGTAACTTTACTAACCATTGTTACCCCAATAAACTTTAATTTTAAAAAAAGAAATGTAATTGACATACAGTAAACTGCATTTATTTAAAATGTACGATTTGGTGGGTTTTGAAACATGAAATCATCACCACAGTCAACACATGCATCACCCTTTGGTAATCCTTCCCTGCTGTCTCCCTACCCTCACCATTCTCAAGTGATTTTGATGTTAATGCGTGAAAACCACCGGAGTCTTGAAACAAATTCTGTCATTAGGAGAACCTAAGGTCCTGGCTCAAAACATAGTAATAAAGATGAAATGCTAACAGTGGAGAAAGGAAAAAAAAAGAAAGATAAGCAGCAGTAAGATCAGTGTCTGAGAAAAGCAGCCCCGTACTTATAGAATGGGTTAAGGTGGACTGTCAGACTCAAAGCCATGAACAGAGCATGTACTCAGTTCTTTCACTAGGTGAACTTTGCAAGGAGCAGTGGTAACATGGGGTTTTTAAAGGGCACCACTCACATACTTCTGCTAGGAAAATCTTTCAACTGCTGGTCACTGATCATGGCACATTCCTGCTCAAAAACCCTTAATGAATTCCCTTTCCTATAAGCTGCAGTAAAAACAAGTAGACAGACGGAAGAACAAGCAGCAACAAAACCTACTCAGTCTGAATTTTAATACATCGTACAGTCTAGCCCGAACTGCCCTTCCAACACTATCTTCGCCTTTCCACTCCAGTTAGCTCTGATCCGGTCCCATGGGTTCACTTCCTGTTCTGCCTAATTGTTCCTCCCTTTCCTTCCTTCAGAGAGCGCACCCCCGTCCATTGCATGTCTACCACCAGTCCATTTAAACACTGCCATTTCCTGAATCCTTCTCTGATGACACACCTGGGAATAATCTCTCTTTGCTTTGAATGTTTGTATCATGTATGTGGTCGTTCTTGTTGAAAGGGCAAAGTTTTAAAGGAAAAGATTATGGGTGTCTCATCTTTGCATCCTAGCTCCTGGCACACTGCCTTGAACACACTCACTAAATGTTTGCTAATGAATGAGTGGATGAATAAATGAATTTCTCTGGGAATATCCTGCAGGTGCCAAAAATATGTATACATTTTAAGAGCTGTTATCTATGTATTACTTTTTGAAGTTGAATTGAATTATGGTAGCAATGCATAGTATGACGTTCGCTCAAAAGATGGTGTTAATCAAATGAATGCTAGCATCATTCTTTGTAGTTCAATTTTAATACAATTTTTTTTTCTTTCTTAAAATGGATATACATTTTTTTGGCCCCCTCTCTGTGTCTTTCATTTATATGACTGTGTCAGTATACCAGAGTTTCTCAACCTTGTCACTTCTGAAATTTTTGTCCGGATAATCCTTTGTGGTGGGAGGGGGGCTGTTCTGTGCGTTTTTGGATGTTTAGCAGGATTCCTGGCCTCTGCCCAATAGATGCTAGTAGCACTACCTTCTGAGTGTGACATCCAAAAATGTTTTCAGACATTGCAGAATATCCCCGGGGTATGGGGGAGAATAACTCTGGTTGAGACAGTTGAATGTTAACTTCCCAGGTTTTCCTATAAAATATGCATTAAGAAAAGGTTAGTGGTAATGATCTAGTGCAATTCAGGTCAAGAAAAGAAGGAAAATGTTTAACACTTGGAAACCTTCTTAAGTCCTAGCAAACTTCCTACACTTTTGTAGCTTCCTCCCTGTTTCGCCTCCTCCCTCCCCATTCTCAGCTACTAAGGACTTTATTCTAATAGACTGTCCATCAATTCCTACTAACAGCAAAGGAAAATATGCCATAAACCAGAATAGTGAAACTTGAAGAATGGAATGACTTCAAGTTGGTATTTTGAAATAGGGTACCTGTTAGGTACCTCAAACTAAGCTATGTAGGTACCTCTTACTTCCCCTCCTCATAATGTGTGCTGTGTATGATTCATAACCATCTTCTCTGGGGAACTGAAGACAGTAAATCACTTCCCCATATTTGTTTTGAGATAAAACGTTTACCATCTTAACTTCACATGGACAAGTTCTGAAAATGACAAAATCAGGAAACTGATTCATGCGCCGTCTCTCTAAGCTATCTAGGTCTTTACAATCTTAAGAACTTCTCCCTCCATCTCATAGATCCAGTCTTAGTTTTAATATTTATCTTCATCATTATACTATGATATAGGGTATTCATTTGGCAAGTTTAATTCAATGAAGTATTTGCTGAATGGTCTATTAAGATAGAAGAATGACCTGTTACCTCTGTGATTGCTCTAGGTCCTCCACCCGCCTCTGATCCACACCACCTGCTGCCCCACTGTTTGCCCTTCACTGCCACAGGCAGTTTATTGCTTACCCTCTCCTTCACAGCCTCTTCTTCCCACTTGTCCCCTTTCTTCTTTATTCTCAATTTACTTCATGCTGACATTTTCCTTTGATCCTTTTATGTTTTATAGACTGTTTCTGTTCTCATACTCAGCTTCTGTCTGTGTTATGTGTTTCAGTTTCAAATCACCAGAAGTATAACTATTTCTTTCCTTAAGCCACAAAAGCAAAAAATAAATAAATAAATAAAAAGGAGCTCATCTCTCTGCCTGAGTGAAACCTTATTCACGCAGTTACTCAGTGGCTCTGTTGCTCAATACCAGCTGGGGCGAACGCTGGACACCATCATCTTAATGAGGGAACTTCTGATGCAAATGAAAAGCATATGCTGCAGAAAATAACCTGAAAAAACATGGTAAGTTACGTGGGAAAACCAAACTTAACAATGGTATTCTCATAGTTTTCATATCATTATAATACCTAGCTTTCCCCAGAATACTAAACTGTGCCCTTGATGCAATGATTTTGGATTTATGTATTAATTTTGAGTGTGTCTCACACAAATGGAAAATATCTTTGGTCCTATATTTTGGTCATTAACAAGCAATGAGAGAGAGATTCAGCTAGCTCAAGTCAGAACAGTGCTTCGGCAAGATTGCTTCTAGAAAGTCGGCCCCTTGATGAAAGATTTTGCCATTCTATGCAGGTCACGGTGTTTATATCCATCTGTTTCTTTTTCTCATTGTTATGAGGAGCATCTATAGCTATAGATGGCATACACAGAAATGGACACATAACCAGAAATGTGGATTTGAGTCAACATATAATAGCAGCTTACAAATGTTACAAACCAGTTTGGGGAACAATGATCTACTATTTATTCTTAGAAAAGCATTAAGCTCTCTCCCAGTGGTCCTCTGTTCTCTTTTGAACTCTTATCGACTTGTCACCTTCCCTGATTACATATGCAGCCTGCAGAATCTGGAAGGAAAGATATTCCAGGTTCTTACTTCCAACTACCAGAAAAGTCTTTTCAAAACAAAAAGAACACATTATTTATCTCTTCTAACCCCAGGGAAAGCTGAGAGCTTGACAGACAAGCAAGTTTACAAAGCCAAATGTGCTTTGCCTAAGACTAAAAAGTGATGGCAACTTTTGTAAATGTGGAATTGCAGGCTGCAGCTGATCAGACAACCAGAGGTAAAATATGGAGATGTTATTAATTCCTCCTAAGTGGGTCTTCATAATATGGCTTCAGTATTTAATGTGCTGTGAATTCCCTGACTAGCAAATATACCCAAATTCATATCCAAAATTTATTTTCCAAAGCCAAGTAGAAATAGTCTTGAGTATCTTTCTATAAAAATGAGTATATTCTCCTCGTGCTTTTAATAATCAAGACATTTTAAAAACAAGGATGATTTTTAAAAATGTATAATTTCATAATATAATATAAAAGGATTATAAATCTGTAAAAGATGTCTCATCTCCATAATGACATTGACATTTCTTTTCATGAAGAGAAGCAAGATAATGCCAATACTACTTTAGTCTTTCTCCCTTATGAACTCAATCAATTCATAAAGATAAATGTCATAAACAGAGATCAGCAATCATGCAGTATATATTACAATGATTTTCATGTTGATCTGATCTGGCAAGAGTCATTACTTTGCTATATTTTAAAAATTACTGTAAAATTTTAGAGGTTTTTTGTTTTTAATTTTAACTGTTTAATTAATGTAGTATTTTATGTCTATTCTCTCACAGTATTTCTTCCTTTCTTATTTTTCATTTTCTGAGTCATATATGTTTTGTGAGACTACATCTCTATCAGTCGTACATAAATCTATTTTCTATATTATTCTCCATTTTCAGCAATAATGGACCCTTGATTTGTACCCTTTGGTAAATAAGATTTATCAGCTCATAATGTCAGATAGTCTTCATGATATTCTAAAATAAAAACATGGCTTATTGTCATATCTGGAAGTAAGAAAGGTGATGTTCACGACAGCCCAACGTGAACACTTCAAAGCGCTTGGTAGGAACCAGAAGTCCTCAATACAAGTGCCACTGATTTGATTTTATATGTGCTGTACTGTTGTTCAGAGTTATGGCTTTACCACATAATGATAAGGCCCTGTTTAGGCAGAAAGTAGATATGAGGGCTAAAGTATGACCAGGACTTGAAACCACAAAGCCAGAACACAGGGAAATTGTATCAGTAGCTTGAATATACCTAAGTCTGGAAGTTGAGATGTTGGTATAATGTCAACAGAACCCCTGAATGGTGGGAAAGGAAGTGTACTTATTATACTGTAGGGAAAAAAAAAACATCCTGATGGTGGAGTAGTCAAAAGGTGCTTATGGAATGTTATTATGATTCATAAATATTCTTGAAAATATGTCATTATAAATAAATAACTGACCAATATTGCTATTGAGAGGAACCAGGAGCAACACTGAGCCATCATTTATTTTAAAATGCCCTCAGGAGCTGGTAAAAGATAAACTCCTAGAGGATAGTGAAGGTTATGGACCATAGGAAAGAGATGGTATTAAATTATCGCGCCTTATCATTTGTTATAGTGATCTGTGATTCTACCTGATATATAGAAAGAAACTGATCCCTAATTGCATCACAAGAAAATAGGATGTGATTAAATAAGTCTTTCTAATGCAATTAATAATTATAAAACACTAAAATAAAAATTATTGGCTATAAGATGTTCTCAAGAGTGTTTCAGTCTTTTGTGAAAACACAGAGGTAAAAGGTGGATTAACTAAAATTTATTAAATACTTACCATGAAAAGACAACTATTTAAAGTCACTGCAACTGGTATAAAGGGCAAGGAGCAAATAAAGAAAACATTTATTCAAAAAATCTATGAAAATTTGTTAAGAAAGATGAGGGTCTATGATATTTGAGCCCCTCTCCCTGCTCAGCAAAGTAGAGACTCCACTCAAGTTTGCTGCAGCAAGAACACAGGGCTCTCTTTTCCCCATCTTCTGGTAGAAGTACTTTATTCCTAGTAGGGCAGGGCCTCAATATTTCTTTCTGTCCTCTGCGGTTGAGAGATGGGACCACATAGACTGAAAGTAAAGGGGTGGAAAAAAATATTTCATGAAAATGGAAATGGAAAAAAAATGGCTGGGTGAGGTAGCAATATTTATAGCAGACAAAATATACTTAAAACAAAGGCTATAACAAGAGACAAAGAAGGACCCAGTAATCCCACTTCTAGGTATTTATCTGAAGAAACACAAAACACTACTTCGAAGGGATATGTACATCCTTCATTGCAGCCTTATATGAATAGGATATATTGATTGCAGCATTATTTACAATAGTCAAGATATGAAGGCAATCTGGGTGCCCATCAATGGATGAATGGATAAAGAAGAGGTGGTACATACAAAGGCTGCCACAAAAATGTACACACATTTTAAGAAAAGAAAAACTATTAAAATTGTAATAGTCAATATATACCAATAACAGAAGAGGAATACAAGTCACGTTTGACTTCTGCAATTACGAGAGATGCTTAAACTGGTTACCATCAGCATCCGGACACTTCTGATTACAGCAAACTACTGCTTGAGCATCATTGACCAAAGTGTCCACTTGTATACATTTTTTGGCACTCTCGGTATATACGATGGAATATTAGACATTAAAAGAATGAAATGTTGCCATCTGCAATACCATGGATGGACCTAAAAGGTGTTGTGCTGAGTGGAGTAAGTCAGACAGAGAAAGACAAACGCTGTATGATTTCACTTATATGTGGAATCTAAGAACAAAATAAACGAACAAACAAAACATAAACAAATTCATAGATACAGAGAACTTTTTGATGATTGCCAGATGGAAGATGGGTTGAGGGAATGGGTGGAAAAGGTGAAGGGATTAAGAAGTACAAATTGGTAGTTACAAAATAGTCATGGGGATGTAAAGTACAGCATAAAGAATATAATCAACTATACTGTGATAACTATGTATGGTGTCAGATTTATATGTACGGCACTAGATTTATTGGGGTGATCACTTCATAAGTTATATAAATGTCTAATCATTATGTTGTAAACCTGAAACTAATATAATATTGTATGGCAACTGTAATTGAAAAAAAATTTTAATTATTTTTAGAAAAGATGTATATGGTAAACTCTAGAACAACCACTAAAATAACTATATACATATATCTATGCAAAGTCATTAAAAAATTAAAGTGCTCCACTAGAAAATATTGATTTATTATAAAAGGAAGAAACAGAGAAAGAATAGAGGAAGAGAAACAACATGAAACACAAAACCAAAAAGAAAAATGGCAGACATAAATCCAACTATATCAACAATAGCATTAAATGTAAATAGATTAAATAAAAGTAAGATTAAACTATATGGTGTCAGCAGATACACTTTAGACCCAAAGACAAAAATAAATTGAAATTTAAAAATAGAAAGATATGTCATGTAAACAACAATCACATGACGATGGAGTCACTATAATGATAATAAATAAGATGAACTTTTAACTAAAAAATGTTTCTGAATATAAGCACAGACATTTTATAATGACATGTTCAGGAAGACAGATCAATTATATACACCTTAAAAAGAGACCAAAAGTCATGATTTTCATTGAAAAAAATCAATGAAACCAAAAACTGACATTATTGAAGGAATAGAAAACATAACAATAATAGAGACTTTAATATCCCACTTTCAATAATTGATAGAACTACGCAGAAAATCAACAAGGAAATAAAAGTGTTGAATAACACTACAAACTAACTATACTTAACAGAAAACTCCATCCAGTAATATAAGAATATATATTCATCTCAAACACACATGGGACATTCTTCAGGATAAACTAAATGCTAGGCCATAAAACAAACTTCAGTATATTTTAAAGGACAGAAATAGTACAAAGTACTCGTATGTTCTCTAACCACAATAAAATAAAATTAGAAAGAAATGACAGAAAATAATTGGGGACACTCAATAAATATGTGAAAATTAAACAATACACTCCTAAATAACCAGTGGGTCAAAGAAGAAATCACAAGGAATATCATAAAACACTGTGAGATTAATGAATATCAAGACACAACATATCAAAACTGAGGGGATGCAGTTAAAGTTGAGCTTAGAGAGAAATTTACAGTTATAAATGCATATATTAAAAAGAAAGTAAGGTCTCAAATCAATAACCCAACCTCCCACCTTAACACACTGGTAAAAGGAGAAAAAACAAAACCTAAAGCAAGCAGGAAAAAATATTAAAACATAAACTAACAAAATAGACAATAGAAAAACAATACAGAAAAATCAATGAAACCAAAAGCTAGTCTTTTGAAAAAGATCAACAACATTGACAAACCCTTAGGTAGATCAACCAAGGAAAAAAAAAGAAAAGACTCAAGTTACTAGAATCAGAAATAAAAGAGAGGACATTATTACTGACCTTACAGAAAATTTTTAAAGAATCATAAGGTAATACTATGAACAATTGTACACCAACAGATTAGATAAACAAAGTGAAATGGATAATTTTTTTTAAAAGATACAAATTACTGAAACTGCCACCAAAAAAAAAAAAAAAAAAAGTCTGAATAAATCTACAAGTAAAGGGATTGAATTGGTATTCTAAAACAACCTACAACAAAAAGCTCAGGCCCAGGTGGCTTCACTGCTGAACTCTGAAAACATTTAAATAATTAATACCAATTCTCCACAAGCTCTTCCAAGAAATAGAGGAAGAGGGAATAATTCCCAACTCATTTTGTAGGGTTGGTATTACTTTGTCTGATACCAAAACCAGACAAAGAAATCAAAAGGAAAGAAAACTAAAGACCAATATCTCTTATGAATATGGACACAAATAGCTTCAAGAAAATGCTAGCAAACTGAATAGAGCAGCATATAAAAAAATTATACACCATGACCAAATAAGATTTAACCTAAGAATGCAAGGTTGACTCAACATCTGAAAATCAATTGGAATGATACATTATATCAATAGAATTTTTTAAAAAATCTTAATAGATGCAGGAAAAAGAATTTGACAAAAATCCAGCACCATTTTATGATATATATAAAAAAAAAAACTTGATAAATTAGGAATAAATGGGATCTTTTTGAACATAATAAAGACCATCTATGAAAAGTCCACAACATTATACTTAATGGTGAAAGACTAGAAGCTTTCCTCCTAAGATTAAGAGCAAAAGCAGCATGTCTGCTTTCACAACTTATATTCAACATTAAACTTGAGGTTTTCAATAGGTCAGTCAGGAAAAAAAAAAGAAAGAAAGAAAGAAAGAAATTCATCTAGATTGGAAATGCAGAAGGACAGCTATCTTTATTTGCGCTTGACATTATCTTGTATAGAAAAAAAATCCATTAAAAATAAACTAGGTAACTATTCTGCAAGGCTAAAGGATATGACATCAAGTATAAACATCAATTGTATTTCTATACACTTGAAATGAACTATCTGAAAATGAAATTAATAAAATAATTCCATTTATAATAGCACTATAAAAATAAAGTATTTAAGAATAAATTCAATAAAAGAAGTGTAAAAGTTATACTCTGAAAACCGCAAAATGTTGTTGAAAGAAATTAAAGATCAATAATTGGAAAAACATCCTCATCAACAAGACAAATAGTAACAAGTGTTGGAGAGGCTGTGGAGAAAAAGGAACCCTCATACACTGTTGGTGGGAATGCAGACTGGTGCAGCCGTTATGGAAGGCAGTGTGGAGGTTCCTCAAAAAATTACGAATAGAATTGCCATATGACCCAGCAATCCCTCTCCTGGGTATCTACCCAAAAAATTTGAAAACATTTATAGATAAAGACACATGTGCTCCAATGTTCATTGCAGCTTTGTTTACGGTGGCCAAGACATGGAAACAACCAAAATGTCCTTCAATAGATGAATGGATGAAGAAGTTGTGGTATATGTACACAATGGAATACTATTCGGCGGTAAGAAAAGATGATATAGGAACATTTGTGACAACATGGATGGATCTTGAGAGTGTAATGCTGAGCGAAATAAGTCAGACAGAAAAAGCAGAGAATCATGTGATTTCACTGATATGTGGTATATAAACCAAAAACAACAAAAGAACAAGACAAACAAATGAGAAACAGAAACTCATAGACACAGACAATAGTTTAGTGGTTACCAGAGGGTAAGGGGGGTGGCAGGTGGGGGGTGGGAGATGAGGGTAAGGGGGATCAAATATATGGTGATGGAAGGAGAACTGACTCTGGGTGGTGAACACACAATGTGATTTATAGATGATGTAATACAGAATTATACACCTGAAATCTATGTAATTTTACTAACAATTGTCACCCCAATAAATTTAAAAAAAAAAATTAAAAAAAGAAAAAAAGAAAAACATCCTGTGCTCATGGATCAGAAGCCTTAACATCGTTAAGATGGTGATACTCCTCAAATGTCTAACTATCCAATGCAATCCCAATCAGAATTCTACTTTATGTCTTTGTAGAAAGTGACAAGTTGATTCTAAAGTTCATATGGAATTACAAGGGATTCAGAATAGCAAAAATAATCGTGAAAAAAACCAAAAAACAGTAGGAGGATTCACACTTCCCAATTTCAAAACTTACGAGAAAGCAACATTAATTGAGCCATTGTGGTTCTAAAACAAGAGTAGACTTATAGATTAATGGAGTATAAATGAGAGTCCAGAAATAAACCCATACAAATATTGTGAATTGTTTATCATCAAGGATGCCGAGATCATCCAATGGGAAACTGGATATTCATATGGAAAAGAATAAAGCTGGACCATTACATCACACCATATACAAAAATTAACTCAAAATGGATAAAAAACCTAAGTGTAAGCTCTAAAATCATAAAACTTTTACAAGAAAGTATAGAGAGAAATCCTCATGACCATGGATTTGGCAAAATATTCTTAGATATAATACCAAAGAGATTTCCGGTTGAGATGGCTGAGTAGGTAAATGATGTGCTTACCTCTTGTCATGAACATATGAACATTACAACTAAACTAAGACACCTCAAGATTGGTAAGAGGTACAGAGACACGAAATGGGCTGGTCCCACACCTGCCTGTGAGCATTAAAAATCAGGTGGGATATCTTTGCTGTGGAGGTAACCCCTCCCTGAGAAACGAGAGGTTCCAGCCCCATGCCAGGCTCCCTAACCCAGGGTTCCACTGCTAGGAATAGAAATCTTCATAATTTTTAGCTATGAAAACCAGAGTGGATTGTGGTTCAGTGAGACAGAGGGCAGCTGCAGTCCCAGGTGTTCCTCTTAAAGGGCTTGTGCATGGACTTACTCACTGACAGACTCACTTGCTCTGAGCTCCAGTGCTGGGGCAGCAGCTCAAAAGGTGTCAGGGACATATGGGGAGGAACTGAATTGCCTGGCCTTAGGGTGAAGGCTAGAGGGGAAGCTTTCTCCCGGATGAAGGAGCTGGCTTAAGTCATTGTCCCTTTGTTGAAGTAAAAGGATTTTGTCTGGTATAAGTATTTTGTTCTGGCATGCAGACCCAGGCGGACACCATATCTGAGTCTCCATCAACCTGGCTAACACCATTCCTTTGCTCTTATTCCCTGATACCCCACTCCATGCAAATTTTGGGCCCACCCAAGCCACTTCCAGTGGCTTTTCCATATAAACATCCTGCCTTGGCTCATGCTACGGACTTTCCTAAAATTTCTCAAAGGTTTACAAAACCCAAACAAGAAGCATCTGGCTTTGGCATGTCCCATACCTCTGGCTGAGCAGCCCTAAGGCCAGCACTACTGACAGCTGGCCTCAATTCATGGCTTAGTCTTTTGAGGCACCTCTAAGCACAGTGTGGGAGGTGGACATTTGCAGATTGCTTTGTGGCTCATGCCAGGTGGTCCCAAACAGGACACAGGCTGCAGCTGAACATGGCTTGTGGTGGGGTCTCTCCCAGGAGGCCCCAGTGCTGGCACACCCGGTGGCCAGCTTCACACCCAGCCAGAGCATCACCCAGCCACCTCCAAGGATGACACACACAAAGGGCAGACTGGATAGGTACCACAACACGGCTAAAGCAAATCTTCATCTGTAGGGTCAGCTCCTCCATTGTAGTCATGGCCAGAACTCACAACCAATCAGCCAGAGGGTCAATCCCTCCCACTGATGTACAAATAGCAACCAAGTCTCAACTACAATAGGAAGGCACACATACCACACACGAGGGACACACCTGGAGTACCCAGCTCAGGTGACCAGGAAGACTGAGCCACTGAGCCCCACAGCACACCTACTACATAAGGCCACTGTACTGAGACTGGGAGACATAGCAGCCCTACCTAATACATAAAACCAAGCACAGGAGACAGCCAAAAATGGGGACAAAAAGAAACATGCCCTAAATAAAAGAACAGAGCAAAACACCAGAAAAAGAGCTAAACAAAATGGAGATAAGCAATATACCAGATACAAAGTTCAAAATACTGGTTTATAAGGAAGCTCAATTATTTCAGGGAGAACTTCAACAAATATATAGGAAACATAAAAATTGAGATAGAAAACATAAAAAAGGACCAGTCAGAAATAAATAATACAATAACTGAAATGTAGCGTACTTTAGAGAAAATCAACAGTAGATTAGATAAAGGAAAGGATTGAATCAGTGATTTATAAGATAAGGTAGCAGAAAACACACCATCAGAATAGCAAAAAGAAAAAAAGAATCTGAAAAAGTGAGAATAATGTAAGGGGCCTCTGGGACAACACCGAGCGTACCTAAATTCACATTATAGGGATACCAGAAAGAGAAGAGAAAGAGAAAGAGATTGAAAATATATTTGACAAGATAATGATGGAAAACTTCCCTAACCTGGTAAGGGAAATAGACATATAAGCCCAGAAGGCACAGTGTCCCAAAAAGATGAACCCAAAGAAGCCAACACTAAGAGACGTCATAATTAAAATGTCAAAAGTTAAAGACAAAGAAAGAATAATAAAAGCAGCAAAAGAAATGTAGTTAGTTACCTTTGAGGGAGCTCCTATAAAGTTATCAGCTGATTTCTCAACAGAAACTTTGTAGGTGAGAAGGAATTGGCAGGAAATATTCAAAGTGATGAAAAGCAATACGTACAGCCAAGATTACACTACCCAGCAAAGCTATCATTTAGAATTGAAGGACAGATTAAGAGCTTCCCAGAAAAGAAAAAGCTAAATAAGTTCATTAACATCAAATCAGAATTACAAGGAATCTTAGAGGGACTACTTTAAGCATAAGTAAGTAAGTAAGTAAGTAAGTAAATAAATAAATGCAATAACTATTAACAATAATCTGTCAACAATTACTTTCAATGTAAATGGATTAAATGCTCTGATCAAAATATAGGGTGGCTGAGGATACGAAAACAAGACTCATATATGCTGCCTAAAAGAGACTCACTTCAGATCGAAAAACACACACAGACTGAAAGTAAAGGGATGGAAAAAAGATATTTCATGAAAATGAAAATGAAAGAAAAGTTGGGTAATGATACTCATACCAGAAAAAATAAACTTTAAATCAAAAACTATAGCAAGAGACGAAGAAAGACCCAATAGTCCCACTTCTGGGTATTTATTTGATGAAACTCAAAACCCTATTTTGAGGGGATATGTGCAACCGTATGTTCATTGCAGCATTGTTTACAATGGCCAAGATGTGGAGGCAGCCTGGATTTCCATCAATGCATGAAGCGATACAGAGTAGGTGGTACATATGTAAGATGGAATAGTGCTCAGCCATGGAAAGGAATGGGTTCTTGCCATCTGCAGTGGTATGGATGTACCTGGAGGGTATTGTGCTGAGTGGAGTGTCAGAGAAAGACAGATGAAATGTGATTTTGCTTACATGTGGAATCTAAAGAACAAAGTAGACAAATAAACAAAACGGAAATAAACTCATAGATACAGAGAACTTTTTGATGGTTGCTAGATGGGAGGTGGATAAAAAAAGAGGAAGGGATTAAGAAGTGTAAATTGATTGTTACATGGTAGTCATGGGGATGTAGGGTATAGCATAAGGAACAGTCAACAATATTGTAATAACCATGTGTGGTTTTCAGATGGGTACTAAATTTATCAGGATAATAGATGGGAGGGTTGGTGAGAGGCAGGGTGAAAAAGCTGAAGGGATTAAGAAGTACATATTGGTAGTTACGTAATAGTCATGGGGATGTAAAGCACAGCATAGGGAATATAGTCAATAATACAATAATAACTATGTATAGTGCCAGGTTGAGGGGGTACTAGACTAGTCAGGGAGTCACTTTTTAAATTATATAAATGTCTAACCACCATGATGTACATCTGAAATTAACATAAAATAATATTGAAAATTTAAAAAAAGGGGGGGAAGGTGAAGGGGAATAAGATGTTCAAATTTCCAAGTATAAGACAAATACATCATGGGGATGTAATGTACAACATAGGGAATATAGTAATAATATTGTAATAGCATGGTACAGTGTCAGATGGTTGCTGGACTTATCATGGTGATCACTTCTTTAGGTATATAAATGTTGAATAACTATTGTGTACACCTGAAACAAATATAATATTGTATATTAGCTATATTTGAATAAAAATCTTTTAAAAAATAAATCACACCAAAAGCATGAGCAACAAAAGAAAAAGTAGATCAATTGGACTTCATCAAAATTAAATTTTTGTGCTTCCAAGGACGTTATCAAGAAAGCAAATAGACAGTCTACAGAATGGAAGAAAATATTTACAAAGTATTTATCTGATAAAAGACCTGTATTCAAAATATATAAAGAGCTCTTACAATTCAATAACAAAAAAAGACAAATAACACAATTTAAAAAATGTAAAGAATCTGAATAGAAATTTCTTCAAGAAATAATGGCCAATAAGCACATGGGAAGATTCTCAACATCATTAATCATCAGGTACATGCGAATTAAGAGTACAATGAGATATCACTTCACACACCCTCGGATGGCTAAAATCTAAAAGTCAGATAATAAGTGGTGTCAAGGGTGTACAGAAATTGGAACCCTTAAACATTACCAATGAGAATATGAAATGGTGCAGCCTTTTTGGAAAACAGTCTGGCAATTTTTTCTACTGTTAAACACAGTTACCATATGATCTAACAATCCCACTTCTAGGTATTACCCAAGAGAAATGAAAAATATGTCCACACAAAAACTTTTACACCAATATTTATAGTACTATTATTCATCATAGCAAAAAGGTGGAAACAACCAAATGTCAATCAACATTTGAATGGATATGTAGATAATGGATAAACAAATGTAGTATATCCATACAGTGGAATATTATTCAGCCAGGAAAAAAGATTAAAGTACTGATATATGTTATTACATAGATGAAACTTGATAAAATTATGCTAAGTGGAAGAACACACAGACACAGAAGAACACATATTAAATGGTTCTATTCACATGAAATGTCCAGAACAGAAAAATCTATAGACTCAAAATAGATTGGGGCTTGCTTAGAACTAGGAGTTAGGAACAGGGAAACAGAGGGGTGATAACTGAAAGATACAGGTTTCTTTCTGAGGTGATGGAAATGTTCTAAAATTGACCATTTTGATGGTTACACATACCTGTGAATATACTAAAAATCATTGAATTGTATACTTTAATGAATGAATTGTTTGTATATGAATTATATATCAATAAAGCTATTTTTTAAAAAAACCTACCATGACCTTAAGACAACACTAAATATTTTATATAAAAATATCTCATTTCTATGTTCCCATTTTGCAGATGAGGAAACTAAGGCTTTAAATATTTAAGTAGCTATCCCAGGGTCATGTTGTGAGGAAGTGGCAGAGCTGGCTAAAATAGGAACACTAACTCACATTCACTGTCAAATTTAATATTTATTTGATTTGATAGGAAGTGAACTAACTGGTTTTCCATGTATTGTACCATTTAATTCTTGAAACACCTGTTGTGATGTAAATAGTACTTTCTTCACTTTAGAAATAAGGAAACTAATATTCACTGAAACTATGTAAACTGGCAAAAAGCTGTTCGTTTTATTGGATGTCCCATGCTTATTGCATTTCACCAGAGCTAAAGGTCAGCTGCCTCCACAAAGGTCAGCAGAAAGTAGCTGAGACCGAAGTCTGCAGACACTCTGAGTGTAATACTTATATTAAATGAAAAGTTTTAACTACATTAAAAAGAAAGAATAGATCTAAGCCTAGAAATATACTTCTGCAATTGAAGCAATGTCATCAGTGCATGATTTCAATTTATTTATGGATTTTGGTCTTAGCTTAGTAGACCACATAGACACAAAGACCACCCTCCTACAAGCCCAAAATTTCAAAGCACTAATTTTATTCAAAAGTAATGTGTTTTGAACCTGCATTCTAGCACCACTTATTTATTTAGCTGGATTGTAGATCAGCTTAAAAAGTCCACTGACAGTGAAATATCCTCTTTCAGAAGGACAATTGTACAAAATGTGTCAGTATCTTTACAGAGAATAAGATGCTTAATAAGAAAGTTTGCTTTCAAAGATTTCTGAAATTCGGGCCTACAAAAGCAAGTCACATCTGTTGACAGGATCCACCAGGTCAGCTCCCACACAGCTTTCTAGAGTTCTCCTAAGAACAACTCACAGAACAGTAAGCACACCCTAAACTGGGAAAGTAAAGGGGGTAATGGGCACTAAAGAGCTGCTTCTGGGATAGGAGAAAGAGCATCCAGAGGGGCCTTCGTTATCTGGCTGTGCTCTCTCCTCCCTCCCCACCCTGAGAAATGAACAGAGGCAGAAAGAGCATGTCTTCCAGTAAGAGAACAGAACCTGCCTCAAAGAGTAGAGAAGCTCCAAATTCCACTCAATTGTTCCTAAAGTAGTTCTTGGGCAAGAACTATTATTGTCCCAAGGTATAAAGCATTGGTTTCTGTTTAAAGATAAAGTATCATATGTTTCTATAGAAGAGCATAAGAACTATATTTAGGGCTACCAATGAGACAAATCTTTCTGTGACACCATGGCTGACCTACAGTGTGGATTTCATGGGAACAGTTTTCCTTGTATGCAAAATACTTTTTTCACGTCATTGCCTTAGCAAGGTACCTATTCTTTTTAAGATTCTTGGAATGCCAAACATAATACAGACTTCTGAGAAGAGGGGAGAAAAACCTCAAGAGAGCTGATTAAATTCCTGTGCAAGTGTTGTCTGAGAGATTTACGGTCATTTGACATTTCCCCAGAAAAGTCAGTCCTTCGACTGCTGGCTTGTCAGATTTCCAACCTTAGACTATTTCTGAATTCCAACTTATGCAAGTATAAAAAATCTTTAAGACCCTGAAAGCATTCAGAAGAAAAGTCACCACCAGTTAAATTAACCAAACCCCAAATGCCCGGGTTATCTGCTCTTCTCAGTGTGTGGGTAACAGAAGCAATCCGAGCTTTTTTCTAAAGCAGAGACAATGCTTCTTGCAGTGCAAATGCCTGCTTCATTAGAGCCCACACAGAGTGCCCTTTCCCAGCACACCTTTTGTTGGCTTCAGCTTCAGACACAATTTTGAATAACTTTGAGAGAAAAGATGTGCTAGGAAACGTTTCAGGTATCTATTACTCTGAGACAAGACAGGAACCATTCTTGCTGGGAAAGGGATGCCTGCAAATAGTGAAAGAAAAGCCTACTTGGCTCATTCCCTCTCTCTCTCCCAGCTCTGTCTCAGTTTTCTGCAAATGTTTTAACATAGCTTATCTAGACAGCAGCTGACACAGGCCACTGAGTCACTTTGGGTTGAAAAAGTGATCTCTTGAGGATAACAATCTCTTTAGTCTGTGATTATAGAATTGTTACTCTTTCTGTAACACATACACACACACACACACACATCAACTTAGAAACAAACATATATATGAACATCATCAGTAATAAACTTCTGAGGCAGTTGGTTTCTTTTATTTATAATTTTAGGTGGATAAACATGACTTGATGAGAGGGTGATACAAATTCCAGCTAATTGCCTTCATCCTCCCAACTCATCCTAGCTTGGTCTTTTCTCTTTTGTGGTTGAACGCCTATTAGTGTGAGAGTGAGATTAAATTTCTAGGTCTGCTTTCCACATTTCCTGACATTCTCTGGCCTTATGAAGGGTCTTCCATCAGAGTAAGGCTCCTGTCCTCTCCCACCTTCATCCCCTTCCTATAGGAAGACTTGTCACAGCTTCCCGAACAGCTTGAGAGAAGGATTGAACATGTGCAGTCCAGGCCCAGGACCTACCTGTCCACTGAGTAGTCCAACCGGCACCCAGGCTTCTTGGGCCAGCCTGGGATGAACCTGTCACCTGCAAGTAGTTAAGGGAGTTTAATTCTAAATAATTATTCAGAGTTAGGAATCCTATTGTGACCACACATCCAAGCTTTATCTTCCAACCCAGCATTCATTTGTGATAATGATGATTTTTAAAAATCTCCTTTTGCTATAGGCAAATTCGTAGAGGCAGAAAGTAAAATGGTGATTGCCAGGGCCTAGGGAAGATGGGGGATTATGGAGCTATTTAATGGGTTTATAGTTTCAGGTTTGCAAGATGAAATGTGTTCTGGAGATGGATGGTGCGGATGCTTACCCAAATGAATGCACTTACATACTGTATACTACTGAACTATACTATTAAGATGGTTAAGATGGTAAATTTTATGTTAAGTATATTTTACTATTGAGTATCTGTATGTCCCAGACACTCTTCTAAGCACTTGGGACAAAGTAATATGCTGTTGCTTTTCCTCTATCTGTCCAATTCCTGAGTCTTAATGCTTCAGTGGGGAAGGAAAACAAACAAACAAACAAACAAAAACTGGGAAAGGAAAGAAAAGAGTGTTATGTATTGCCCCCATTAAACCTCTACAATTAACATTTTTATTCCAATTAGCTCAATATGGAATACATGTCAAATTCTCAATATACCCTAAACTGAAGTCAGTCAGTCCCCATCACTTTCCTTTACAAATTTTGGTGACTGCCAGAAATATGGAAATTTAGAAATAAAAGCTAAAGGATAATGAAAAGAAAAGCATAGCCTAAAATTAGGGCAGAGTCAGGTATTATAATGCTTAGAGGTTAGCACTACCAGGAATCGACATAAAATTGGTAAGATTAGCCATCTGCAGAAATCATCTCACGAAGTAAACCACCCAAGAAATGACTCACAAACATAGTGCTAGCAATTTCAGGGTGCTTTCTAAGTCTCACCAGGGGTCTAACATGCTTCCCTAAAAGGTAAGTCATCAATTTAAAATGTAACTAGTAGAAAATTAGCAGTAATTTAAGAAATTGCAAACTGTCATAAGGAAATGATAGAGGTTTTCGATGACAAGTAAAGAATATAGAACATGAATCATATAGTAGATGTTTTCAGTGTGTACTTACAACCTCTAAGGTAGGAAACATGTTGATTCTAAAGATTACTAGTAGGGGATGTCTTAGACAGAAATATTCGTAGGACAAAGAGAAGATATTCATCTTGTTCAATAATTGGATAGCTCCGAATTATAGCTGGATCTGTTTATTCTTGTTCTATGCTCACTAATCAACCCGCTGATCCAACTGATAGCCAAACACAAACTCCCACCTCAGCGGCCCAATAATCATGTGCCAATGACCACAGACAGTCACCCTGTTTGATATAATCCCCGAGGTAAGTTAATGAGTGGATGCGCTCATTTCCAAATACTCTTAGTAAGGTGGATCAAGGGAATTGATCCTCTAGAGTCTGTTCATCTTAGATCACTAATATAATTAATGTGTATTGTATAAGTGTTGCGCTTATTCAGGTTCAGGTATATCAAGCCATGAATCATAAACAACCAGTGTGTCTCTCTGTGTCTCATTCTTTTTTAAATCTCCATCAACTTCCTTCATTTCCCATTCACTCTGGCTCAAAACCTTAAAAACTTTCTTTGAATTCCCTGTCTTCATCAGATTTTAAGACTAATCATGTCCAGTGGATTTTTCCTTCCTGTCCTTTTTCCCACCTAAGTCTAGGCCTTGAGGATATCATAATTATGTGGTGGCAAAGTTTTTCAAAGTACTAAGTGATGTGATTACCCATGCCCACTGCTAATCCCACTTAAGTCATTCATTTGTTCCTTAACAGCCGCCCTCTAGATCATAGTTAGACAGGAGACACCCATCATCACTGTGGAATTCAAAATAGAACCAGGAAGAAACAAAAGGCAGCAAATGCAGAAAACGCTTGATTCTTAAGTTCAAAATCCTCTGTCCTTGTGGTAATATTGAAAGAGTCAGATTCAAATATATGGCTCTCCTACCTAGAAAAAAAGTAAAACTAAAAATCTCAGAGCTTAAAATGAGGGAAATGAGGGGAGAGGTTGGCAGAGAGAAAAAAAAGTTAAACATGAGTATAAGAGTTTGTGCCCTGCCTTCTGTCCCCTCAGGATGAATCCTGACAGAGTACGTAATAGATCCTCTTATTTAAGTTTGGGGACTCATGGATAGAAGTTGTTCTGATAGAGTGGGGCTGAGAGATAGAAGACGTCATAACTGGGGAAAACATCCCCCTTTCCTTCACCACTGTCTTGCCATCACTGAGAAGAAGCTGCAAGGCGAAACTTGTGGTGAGGCTCACACATGGATGAGAGCAGGAGACAATTCACCTAGTACCCTATGGGCTGGAGTGGTGTGGATGGTGACTGAATGCTTCCATGACCCTCCAATTCTGGTGACTAGGGTTATCTAAGAGAGGGAACTGTAAGGGTTTTCACAGTCACAATGAGGGAACTTCTCACAAGGAGGATTCTGTGTGGACAATCTCAGATGCTCCCAGTGACCATCTACCCTTTGTCTGAGGGACCATGATCTCAAGCCTACATAGAGGACTGGTGAGATGAGTGACATTGGGAACAGAATCCATCACAGTGAGGAGAAAATTAAAATGAATATCTCCCATATCCATCTTCCTGTTCCCCCCAACCTCTCCTGAAATGATGGAGTTCAAAAGCCGGAGAAAACACAGAATTGGACTTCCTTTACCTGGAAGTGACTAGAGTAAATTTTCTTCAGCAAGTAGAATGGAACCTTAGTACCAGAAACTAAAGTGAATTATAGAAAATGAGAACAGTTATGGATTTTGTTTAGGTTGTTGTTGCACACTTGACTAGGACATGTAAATTTGGTATCTGCTACCCTCATCTTACTAAAATACTTTTTTTAAATTAAAGTTTATTGGGGTGACAGTTAGTAAAGTTACATAGGTTTCAGGTGTACAATTCTGTAATATATCATCTATGTATCACATTGCGTGTTTGCCACCCAGAGTCAGTTCTCCTTCCATCACCATATATTTGATTCCTTTTACCCTCATCTACGACTCCCCTCCCCCTCTAAAATATATTTTTAATAAGGTCCCTGCATCTGTCTTATATATTGCTGCCAAATTAATTTTCCTAAATGCCTACTTTAAGAGTGCACTCAATGGCTTCCTGTTGCTTTCAGGATGAAGTCCAAACTCTTCGTCCCTAAAGCATTGTGAAAGGAAGGCCCTATACCATCTGCTCCCCAACTACTTTTTAACATTTTACCTTATGCCATTTTAAATGGGAATCCTTTGTTTCCATCAGAGAGCCATCCTTCTGACTTCCAGCCTCTATGCCTTTGTTCATTCTTTATTCTAGCCACCTCACCATATCTAAAATGTTTGCCCTGCTTCTTTCTTTTATATAAGTCTCAACTTACCTTGTCATTTGCTTAACAAATCGTTTTTAAAGTCCATCCTTGTACTTTTGAAAACATACCTACCATTTTCATTTCACTATGTCATAAGAAAAATAGTCATGAGTTGACATGGGAAATGAGAGGAAGAACAGATTACCTCAAAATGGGACTGCCAGGGAAAGCTTCATAAAAAGTGTGCACATGTGCTGGTCTATAGATGGTAAGATTTAGATAATCAGAGATAGAGAAGGTGGAGAAAGAGGAGGCTAAAAGTGATAAAATTATGAGCAAAGAAATTACCCATATATTTGGGGATTGCTGAATGTTTGAATCAAACACAAGCTGGGTTACAATTTCTTAACTCCTAAAATATTTGTTGTCTGTACCACTTCTTTTTATATGAAACTGATATCTACATCTGTACTATATTATCTCTCTTTATATTCTACTTTACATAATTTATCTATCAACCTACCTATTTGAATGGTTCATATACATGACTTGCCTTCAAGTAGAAAAACATTAGCTGGGTGTGGGTGGCATATCTTAAAGATCACAGATAATTTCTGGCTGAGTACTACCATCTTTATTAATGACAATATATGGAAAGTTAAGGAAACTTAGGTTCTAGATCTGAGCACTGACCTCTCTGAAGAGCTAATTGCCATTTATTTCTCATTGAGTGTTTCTAGGAAATGAAATATCTAAAGTGACAGATGTACAGATGCTTTGAGTTAACAATGGTGATTACAGACTCTGGATATAATAAAAGCAACTAGAGAGAAGAAAGTAGACATGGAAGAGAGAATAAGATAATCCAACGTGAGGATCACTGGTGTTTCTGATACAGAGAACTACAAGAAAACAAAACAAGATGGTTGATACATATAGAAAATATTTATTTTTATTCAGAACTATATGCTCTATTACTCAATGGAACCTCTGGCCCCAATATCACTGCTGAAGAATCCAGTTTTTCTAGGCAGGAAGTTGAGCTTCTAACATTAAAAATTGGAGAACTGAATCTTATTTCGGAGAAAAAATAAATAGTGTTTAAATACAGTTATTTTATTTTTCAGGATTAGTTCAAGTAAATGTTGAGTTAAATGGGCTTTTGTGATATTTTTTAAGGTATAGAGTCAATGTTTTTAGTATTGTTTCCATGTAGAAATGCTTTCTGAGTGACAAAGCCCTAACTTAGACATAAACTTCTAGAACATAAATCAGTTTTTAATTTGGGAGCTATCTGTATTTCTTTTGTAAAAGCTTCAGAGTCTCGTAGAAGTACATTCAGAACAGGAGTCTAGCAAATAACTATCAAAAAAGAATGAATATATGCAGTTGCTTAAATCTGAATTCACTGGGTAAGAAGAGTAATAGTTTGTGTATTGGATGGAAAATGCTCACATTCTTCAAGCGATAATTGTGAGGAATCACAAGCACAAAATCATTACTACACACTAAAAAATGATAATAAATCTTACCACAGCAGGACAGAGATTGTGTTTTCAGCATATAATTGTATCTTCTTGGAGCTGTAAATGGGACAACACTTTGACATGGATCAGCAAAGTGAAAAGAAAGTTTTAAAAAACCTTAGTAGTAAAATGGACCTGTGGTTCTACAACTCTTCTGGAAAAGCATAAAACAATTTCTACTCTTAAACTACATTTCATTCATTCATTCATTTTTATTCATTTGTTTATTCAGTTAATGCATTAGTTTTCTACCTCTGTAATAGATACAACAAATATTTTCACCTCTTGTAATAAATACAACAAATTTAGCAGCTTAATACAACAAATATGTGTTATCTTACAGTTATATAGGTCAGAAGTACAGGTGAAAATCAAGGTATTAATCAGTCAGCTGGACTCTTATTTAGAAGCTCAGAACAGAAGCCACTTGTAAGCCCATTTGGGTTTTTGGCAGAATCCAGTTTTTTACTGATGTAGAACAAGGGCCACATTTCCTTTCTTACTTCCCAGCTGGGAGCTGCCCTTAGCTCCTCGTAGATGCCCCTCTCTGGTTCTTGCTTGTGGGCCTCCACATGTTAGAGCCAATAACTGGGCAATAATCCTTCTCACACTTGGACTCTCTCTGATTTCCTGTTACCAGGATAATTCAGGACAAGGCTCACGCTATCTTAAGGTCCATAACCTTAATTTTATCCACAAAGTCCCTGTTGCCGTATAATGTAACATATTCACAGCATCCAGGTTTCTGGGCATGAATTTCTTTAGGGGGCCACTCTGCTTACTGTAGCCAATAGTAATTATTGTTAGTACAGATCTTTTTTTATTTTCAATTAATTCTGTACTCAGAGAATAGAAGGGGAAAATAGCTGGTCATTATCCTTGTTGAATCCCTGCCAAGAAGTGATCTCTTAGTCACATGTTTCATGAATAACCTCATTATTTACCCTTAAAAAATAATTTCCAGCTTTTACTATACTAGTGGTCCTCTTCTGGTTACTTTACAAATTATACAATGCATTTTTAAAGATTATGGAATCATGAACAGCATACAGAAATTGCACACAAATATGTAGCCAGGATAAGACCTGTGTAACTAGCTTATTACTATATCTTCTATCATGTAGGAATGTAAGAATTTTCATACACTGGTACTGAGAGATAAATTTCTGGAGGGTGATTTGGTAACATAGAGAAAAAGCCTTAAAATGTGCATATTCTTTGACACATAAATTGCCCTTCTAGGAATTTCTCTTAAAGACATAATAATGGATATGGATAAAGCTTTCATCACAAAGATATTCAAGACAGCAGAACATGATAGTAAAGAATTGATGCAATCTAAATATACTGTAAGAAAATGGTTGAATAAACTGTATTTCTTTCATAGAATGAAACGATGTTTTATGGTAACATTTCTAGGTAGCTTTGGAGCTCTGATGTGATACAAGACCAGTGTCCCCAAGTCAGAGCCAAACCTGGGAAAGCTAGAAAAGGCTCAGATGTTTCCATGCCCAATAAATGCAGGAACGAAAGAAACATCTGCATGGTGAATCTAGGCCAAGTCCCAGCATGGAGCAGGGAGCATAATTTCCCATGTCAATGGATGCAACACAGTTGTGGTGAAACACTTTAGACTATAAGAGTTTCCATAACTTCAGAACAACACAGGCAACCTGTCCAAGGTTCCGGAGAGGGAGCCAGACGTGGAGTGACCGTGTGTTCAGGACTCCTACGTGCACCGGCTGCTGAGAACCTGGCAGGTAAGTGTACAAACCCATGCAAGCTCCCTGCAACTTTTAGATGCAACCCCAGAATAGGAAAAATCATGAATTAACTGAGATTAGTTTCTGCTACCAGTACACTGAGAGTTAGATACAAAGGTTTTGGTGAATTATGGAAAATAAAATTACATTTCTTGCATAGCTGAAATTTCAACACGAACAGAGAAATACTGGAAGTAGATACTGCATAATAGTAATAGTAGCTATCTTTCTAGGTGTTGAACATTATGAGTGATCGTAACTTTATTCTTTGAGATTTTCGATAATTTCCATTGTTAAAATAATGGAGTAGATACATGTCTCAAATGTGAAAGAAATATTATAATTATTTTCTGTTACTCAGTCTAATTCAGTCTCTAAGCAACAGCTGTGTCCTGCCGTTAATTCTACCCCAATTACTCTTGAGCTCCCTCTCACATTTAATCAAGCTTCTGAGTTAATCAAACTGCTGTGTTAAGGTGCGTGAGTGTGTGGGGAGAGGAGGATCCCTCTTACCATTAGTTATTTGTTTACGTTTGTTGCCATTGTCATTCATTGTCTCTCAACCCATGGTTCCCTTGGCATACAGTTCTTCATAGTATTTCATTATAATTGGTTTTTTATTTCTGTAAGAACGGTAGTAACGCTTTCTATTTTACACACAATTTTAGTAATTTGAGTCTTCTCTTTTTATCTCCCCTTGGTCGTGATATGTCTTTGCATGGATCTCCTTAAATTTATCTAGTCTGAATTATTTGAGTTTCATGGATGTGAAGATTATTTTTAAAATCAAATTTGGGAAGTTTTCAGCTATTACTTCTTCAAATATTCTTTCTGTCCCTTTCTCTCTCTCCTCCTTCTGGGATTCCCAGTATGCATTTTTTATCCATTTCTTGCTATGTTACACATCCCTGTGTCTCTGTTCATTTTTCTGTTTGTTCCTCAGACTATACAATCTCAATAGACATATTCTCAAGTTTATTGATTCTTTTTTTCTACCAGTTCAAATTTTCTATTAAGTCCCTCTAGTAATTTTTTTACTTAATTTATTGTACTTTTTTATGGTATATATCTTTTATTTAGATTTTCTTTTTTCATTAATAATATCAGGTTTACGATGATTAGACATTTACACCTCTCAGTGATAACCCCACCAAACCTACTACCTATCTGACAATGTACATAGCTATTACAATACCATTGACTATATTCCCTATGCTGTGGTTTACATCCAGTGACTCTCTCTCTCTCTCTCTCTCTCTCTCTCTCTCTCTCTCTCTCTCTAGTTAACATTTAATATTATTTTATATTACCTTCAGTGCAGTAGTTAGACCTTCTCCTATTGAAAAAAATGAAAAAAACAAAAAAACAATCATTTTAGAAGCAGCCACAAGTTTTCTTGGAACTGTGTAGCTGGTCATCACTGGACAAAATTAATTTATTGTACTTTTCAACTCGAACATTTCTATGTGGTTCTTTTTAATGCTGTCATACTTTTTTCTAATTTTTTTTAATATTATGTCCTTTAATTCTTTGAACATCCTTATCATAACTGATTTAAAGCCTTTGTGTAGTAAGGCCAACATCTAGGACCTCTCAAGGACCGTTCTATTGGTTGCTTTCTGTGTATGGTCAAACCACCTTGATTTTTATTTGTTTGTTTGTCTGCATGTCTTACAATGTTTTTTTCATTTTCCAAAATGTGGGCATTTTAGATAACATAGTATGGTAATTTTGGAAATAAAATTCCCTCACCCAGGTTTATTGCTCTTGCTAAGTTGTTGTTGTTGCTATTTATTTGTTTGGTGACTCTCCTGTAAAGTCTTTCTGTAAAGTCTTTTTCCTGTAGGGTACAGCCACTGAAGTCTCTGCTTAGTTAGTTTAGTACTCAGCTAATGTTGGTCAGACATTCTTATGTAGCTTGAACCAATAAATTTTCCATCCTTTCTTGTGTGTATTATGAAACACTTTCAACATTCAGGCAGTTTAAAACTCTGCCTTAGCCATCAGCTTCTGCTAGTGCAGGGCCTGAAGGTTAACCAGAGGTCAGAGATTAGAACTTTCTCAGGTCTTTCCTGGGCATGCACACAGCCTTACCCATGTGTATGACCATTGAGTTCACTAGGAACGTGACAAAGCTTGCCAAAGCCCCTTACGGAAATCTTACCCTCCTTTTAACTTTTTGGCTGTCTCTTGTGCTAGCCCAACTGGTATCAGAGCCTCAAGCAGAGCCTATATTAAATGATTGCTGCTGCTTATTTTTGAAAATGTTCTCCAGGCCCTGATTTAGATCAAATAACGGCAACAGCCTGTGAATGGGGCTTTTCCATAGAGCTGAGACAAGTCAAGTAGTGACAAAGCGATGGAAATGGGACTTTATGAGAAGCTTCAAACCCAGCCTGCCTCCTCTGGGGGCTGCAAGACAGCTAGTTTTCAAGGTTACTGTGGAGTTGGTAGTTGAATGAAAGTGGGTCAAATTTAAAATCTACAAATTCTACTGTTCTTACTATGGTTCTGCAGACTTCTCAGATAATTGCAAGCTTTTGATTAATTTCCAGAATGAAAAAGTTGATTTTGACTTTTTTTTAACCTTTGTTTTTATTGCTTTTATGGAGGAGTGGATTGGAGGTCCTCACTCCAACATTCCAGAAGTCCCCTTGCCATTGTCCCTTTGGATCCTTTGGCTCTTTCTTTTAAAGGTAACTGAGATTTGCTTTAATAACCTATGGTGATTCTTTTTCTTATCCGGAGAAATCCAAAACTCCAATTCAAAAATCTTTATGCACTCCTATGTTTATTGCAGCACTATACACAATAGCCAAGACCTGGAAACAACCGAAATGCCCATCAGTAGATGACTGGATTAAGAAACTGTGGTACATTTATACAATGGAGTATTACGCAGCCATAAAGAAGAAAGAAATCTTACCATTTGCAACAACATGGATGGACCTAGAGAACATTATGTTAAGTGAAATAAGTCAGAAAGAGAAAGACAAATACCATATGATCTCACTTATATGCAGAATCTAAAGAAAAGAATAAGTGAATGAACTAATCAGAAACAGTTTTGGAAACATGGAGGAAAAACAGAGGGTTGTTAGAGGGGCGGGGGGGTGGGGATAAGGGAAAGGTGAGAGGTTTTGAAAAATAGTCGGTAACCACAAGATGGTCATGGGGGTTTGAAAATTAATTTGGGGAACGTACAGAGGGATAGTGGATGGGGAGAGGGGGGTTCACACAGTGGGAGGGATATAAATGATAAACGTCTAAGTTTTGCTTTGTCTTGTGCACCTGAAACTAATAAAATAAAAATAAATAATAATAAAAAAAAAACAGAAAAAAAAAAAACCACCTATGGTGAGACATCAGACATGGAAATGCCTGTCATGAAGGAAAAGGTTTATACTCGCAATCTCCTGGAAGCAGGAGGCAAGGTATGCCATGCAAGCCCACACGAGAAGCCCCAGGGTTGGTTAGGAGGCAGGCAGTAAGGAGAAGAAATGGATGAGAACTTTACTGTGGTTTCCATGGTAAGGAACAGGCAAGGTAGGGTGAGCAGGGTTAAAATTGGCTAGTTTGAATAATTTCATTGTTCTTGAGAATAAGGGCTGCCTCTAGTTGTTTGGTACCTGGTCCTGGGATGAGTAAGGTATAAGGTGGGGGAACAGTGGCCCCAAATGTAAGAAAGTAGTTAGGTTTCGGCTCCAGATTGGTTGGTTTGCATATGACAGGTATGCTCCCAAGTGAGTGTTCACTCTGTCTAAGAATTGACTAGCCCTGGAAGGGGCAGTCTCTGCAGAGTCAGCTAAACCCAAAAGTATCAAAGTGTCAAACATATAGAACAAAGCGACATGGTTAATACACTCCCCATAGTTTCCACGTTGCTATTGAGAAATAAAAGTCTGTGGTCATCCCTCCCTAGATGTATCACATAGCATGCCTGGAATCCTATTCCCACCACAGGGAGGCACCAGGGACTAAGAAGCAGTCCCTATTTACCTGGGACCCTTGGGCGTGTTTCCCCTCCTAGTCTAGGGACTGTCCTGCGCCTCCTTCTCTAGAGCACAGGCTTTGCCCTCTAACCCAGTCCCTCCTGGTGAGCTGTTGCTACATGTTTGGTGGTCCATTATAACTAGAGCCTGAGTCATTGGTAACTTCCAAAACTAGTTACCTTTTCTTAAGGGCAGGAAATGTTTAATCTGGCAGGACATAAGGGCAATGAAATGGCATTTTCCATTTCATTCTTCTAGTGTTGGAAAAAAAAAAAAAAAAAGAAAGAAAATGAAATAGAACAGTCAGTTTTTATATTTAAAGTGTGACCATTTATATCACATATAGACATATATATGGCATTTATATATAATGTTGACATCAGACAAATACAAAGATCTTTCTTCATTCAAATATCTTTATCTTTTCCTTAAGGCATCCTCAATTGCACCTTTTGTTTTCTAATCAAGTATGTCCTCTCTCCACTAATTTTAATTTTTCCTTCCTTTGTTTAGTAGTACTTGGTCTTGCCTTTTTTATGTCACTTTTCATTCTAAATATTTGTATCTGCATATGTGCCTTCCACTAGAATGTTCATTTTTATGTGAAAACCCAGTATTGCACATATATAAAGTTGGAACTAAAAAAGATGAATCAAATGGACACGATCGTTTCCAAAAAGTGGTAACATTCAATAATAACATACGAAGTAGCCCCTCTGACTTTATGTTTTGGTTCTTTTGATAATTTCAAATTTTTAAAAAGATAAAACTCTGTCCCTCTGAAGAAACCATCTGGTAACAAAGAGCACTCAGTTGTACAGAGTTGCTTATAAACACTGCTGGAAATGAGGCCTAAGTCTAGTTATGCCTGCTACATTGACCCTTATTCAGAGCCACTTAGAAGAGAAAGCAAAAAACTGTGGACAACAGACTAGAGAAAAACTGGAAGTTTGAATAGGTAGATATATGAGGCGGTACTTTGTAGGATTCTGTTACCCCCAACTGAAACAAGCCTTGGAAATATACTTGTCTTGAAGGAGACAGCATTCTGTAGCTGGGAGAAAATACATGGTTCCAGACTCAGCTCCTAGGAAGGAGCAAAGACCCTATCTAGGGCCCATCCTTTAACTCTGAGCCTATCTCAGTAATAAAGAATATGACAATTGCAAAAGATGACAGCATAAAAGGGTGTCTTTTATAGATGTAGTAGATGTGGGAGAAGTTTAATCTCTTTTAATGTTTAAACTGAATAGAAGCTTCTCTTTGGAACTATGCCACACTTGGAAATCCTTCTTCTCCGTGCTGCAATAGACTCTTATTGCACATACAAGGTCTACTGGTTTGTAGTTGTGGTTGAGTAAAAAGGAATAGATTCTGAGTTAGGGTATAAAGGTTGCAAGAACAATGTAAAGAATAGCTAGAGGGGATTTTATATTCTGTGTCATTCTCTTAAAGACTGGATTTTTCAGTTTTGATTAAAAAGATCACAGAGAAGGAATTCCTCAGATTCTTTCCTAAATGGCTTGCTGGTTTAAGAGACCGAACTAATACAACAAGAAAAATTAACTACACTTCATTTCTGATATGTGGTCCTTATCCCTTCGGGTGAATAATAAGGCCCGACTTTAGTTAAATAGATCACTTGTTAGATTTTTCAGATGGGGACAACTACAGTAGTATCTGAGGTTTTACTTGCCAGTTTTAGTTACCCATGGTCAACTGTAGTCAGAAAATATCAAATAGAAAATTCTAGAAATAAGCAATTAATAAGTTTTAAATTGTGTATCATTCTGAGTAGCATGATGAAATTTTATGTCATCCCACTCTTTCCTACCTGACACATGAATCACCACTGTGTTCTCGTACACTACCTGACCCTTAGTCACTCAGTTATCAGATCAACTGTCATAGTATCACAGTGCCCTTACTTTACTTAATAATTTCCTCTAAGCCATTCATGTAACTTTTATTACGATATATTGGGATAATTATCCTAGTTTATTATTAGTTATTGTGGTTAATCTCTTACTGTGCCTAATTTATAAATTAAATTTTATCATAGTTATGTATGTATAGCAAAAAACATAGTATATAGAGGGTTCAGTACTCTCCTTGGTTTCAGGCATCCACTGGGGGTCTTGGAACATATCCCCTACTGATAAGGTGTGACTACTATAAGAAAAAGCAAGAATACAGTACATGGTGTATCTAATTGTGATCTTTCTTTATGCATGTAACTATATGAAAATAATGGTATAACTATCTTGAATTTCTTGGTATAAATATGGGATAAAATATGGGAAAATTTGTAACAATATTTATACCAGGACAGAACAAATTTTATAGTCATTAAATTTCAACTGCCATCAGTACATTTAATATAAATTTATTTTTCTCGTCAGGGCTAAATAGAAAATAAATATGCCACTCAGTTTGAGTCTCTATCTATGCTCAGAAATATTTTTGGTTCTGCTCATTCATTATACATAGTATTTGAAGACTTTAGAGAAATAAGATATAAACATTTGTCACTTTGGTCTATTTTGCCTTCAAGTAACAAAGCCTGTATTATCGGTTAACTTTAATTACTGTGGATAGGTCCTTATCTGTGCCTTGTAACTGGCTGATCCTGTCCCTCTAGTCATGGTGTTGGATGACACTGGATGACACTTGGAAGACACCAGGTGTCTTTTTTCTAGGACCTGGAATTCATCTAGCCAGCTAAGAGGGCAACAACCCAAGGAGACCCATCCATGAAAATGATATTCTCCTTCTAACTGGGTTGCTTACTTGGTAACCACGTCAGTGTATCCCGCATTCACTAGAAACTCACTAGACTTAACCATTGGACTTTCTTCACTAAATCCAAGTGGTTTCATATTTTACAATCATTCACAATATTTTACACAATTAGTTTTTAACCTAAATCCATTTTTCTTTTTTTCTTTGAACCATATTTTTTATTATCCAATCTCAGAGATAAAATACTTATGAATATTCTAGTCTGTCATATTGACATTCATTTGTGAATTCTAGGCACTTTTTTTCTGCATTTTAAATGTCCCTATGTCCATGATTTTAATTACACCATTTAAAGGACCCTTTCATCTCAGTCTCAAGATAGCCCTTAGCAGTAAAGTCAGACTCTCAGAAGAGCCAAATGAAAATGCATATCAGTGCTCTTTTAATTAATGTCATTCTTGCTTCTTATTGACGTAAGCCTTCCATCTGGATACTAGAATACAATGGTTTTTGGTGAAGACTGGATTTGGATCAGAGGGGATGGTTTGTTGGCCAAACAATGAAAAAAAACAAAAAGATAATTGGAGAGATGAGTATAAATGTTTAAATTCATATCCCCCACTCTCCCCAAAATGAATGCAAATGCTTGTTAAGTAAGACATAATTGCAATATACTGTATGTGTATGAAACTTTGTTAAACAATTTCTGTTATTGGATGTATTTCCAGTTTTAACTTATACAACAACTAACACTGTGATATTCATGATTATTATTTCTTTTTAAAGTTTCTTTCTTTTAAAAAATATTAATCAAAATATTTCATATTATAAATATGACACTTCTTTAAAATATAGAAAATTTCCTAGGAAATACACCTAGGAAAAAAAATTAAAAATTGTTCATAATCTCACCACTTTAGGATTTGAGGTTCTGGCATACTTATTTCCAGAATGCGTAGTATTCACAGGTGAAATGCTATGATATTCAACAAGGTGTAAATTATAAATACAAGGTGGATAAAGTTCCTCATTAAATAGTAAGCTTTTGTTATTTAAATTTTATCAAACACTTATATTTATAAAGTCATCTATCTATATTTTGTCTCTACGTCTCCCTAAGTTCCTGAAGTCTGGTAAAATTTCATTATTTTATATGCAGTTTATATTTGGAATGACAACTATGCTGAATAGAAGCAGATACTCATGAAATAACACAGGCTGGCAATCAAATGCCTATGAGGGCCCTGAAACTGTGTTCTAAAATTTCCTGGGCAAAGATGTGGTAATACGAACCCCCTAAACCTGTCCAACCTGGCCATAAATTTCCCGAAGGTCCCAAGGAATTCAGAGATGCTGTGGCCTTGGCTCACTAGGGGAGACACTGGCTCTTAGGCCCAGAAATTCAGGGGCTAATCTGAGCCCTAACTGGGGACTTCTCTTCCCTCCAGATCAAACAATGCCAGCTTTCCTCTTCCCTCCATCAAAATGTACATAAAGGTAAATTATGCCTGACTTACCTGCTAGAGTTTTTTTTTAGAGTAAATAATGAAACAGCTAAGGGAAAGCTAATAGAGCCAATTAATTTAAAGCTTCAAAATAAAATCTGACAGTTTCAAAAGGAAAGCAAATGAGCCATCTCAGATTGGGGAGGCCGGCTGTGATATTCTGTCCCATCAAAGAAATTTTGTTAGCCTCAAAAACGGTTTTGGAATAAATAAGCAGGTACAGCTCTGCATGGTTCAGCACTGAAACTGATCTTATTTTAAATTTTGCGAAGTTTTAAAAAGGGGGAGAACACACACTTGACATTAGGCTCTCCTAAGAATCAACATGTGATCTTTTGAAGCTGAAATGTGCCAATAAAAGAGCTCCAGTGCGGGTAAGGAGAAGAGGACAAATTATAGGAATAATCATCAGAATGATGATTTAGGTTGAGCTTATTGGGTTCATCATGGAGTATTATTAGCATCTTACTTTGTGCTGTGCACCTTGCTGGAATCTTTCACACAATTTTTTTAGATACGTCTCAAAACAAATCCTGTGAAAACAAGTACCTTCATTTTCCATATGAAGAAACTGACATCAGGGAAGTGTAAATAACTTACCAAAAGTCCAAGAGCTCATAAAAGGCGGAGCATCCTTGAACCCTTTCTTCATAGGACAGTTAATAGTCATAATTCAAGAAGAGATGTGGAAAGCATGAAAGACTTCACCCTGCAGACTCTGGCACAAGCTCTTACTACCAAACATTGTTAACACAATATTTTAGACATAATCAGAAAGAAATTAGAAAATAAGTACAGAAGAATATCCTGTCTTAATCACCATACATTTTTATTTGCAATAATATGCATATGTGTGATCTTAATGTATGACTTTTCCAAAAGGAGACATGTCAGAGATGGAGAAAGTGCTGTGATCAGCAATAAAAACAAATCTACTCTTAGCAACTGGTGTCTGTTTAACTCAGTGTATCCCTGATAATATGTTGCTTAACGGCATCACAACAGCAATAATACAAGTTCAAGTGCAGTGATGTTATAATAGTCTTGCATATAAATGTTAACTTTGCACCTTCACCTTTTTTCTGTCTTCTCCTTTCAGACATGAAATGGATAGCTGCTGTTTTTTGACCCCCTCTCCAACCAGCTTCTATTTGCAGTTATGCTTCGTTTTGGGGCAACCTCCCCTTCCTTCACTTGGAGTTCATTTACCTCATGAAAGTCTTTGCCCATGCTCCCAAAATAAAAACAATAACTCAGGCTAGCCTGTCAGGCCAGCTCTGTGATTGGTTCAGTTGGTCATGTGACTCAGGGTGGTCAAATCAGAGTGAACAAACCAGTGTCTGTTGAATTAGTTTCTTGTGGCTGCTGTAACAAATTATCACAAATCTGGTGGCTTAAAACAACAGAAATTTATTCTCTCACACTTCTGAGACCCGAGTCTGAAATCTATTTCACTGAGTCAAAATCAAGGTGTCAGCAGAGCCATGCTCCATCTGGAAGCTCTAGGACAGAATTTGTTCCTTGCCTCTTCCAGCTTCTAGTGGCCACATCACCGCCATCTCTGCTTCTGTGGTCACATCACTTCCTCCTCCTCCTCTATGTGTGTAGAGTCTCCCTCTGCCTTCTTATAAGGATACTGTGATTGCATTTGAGATTCACTGTAAAATCCAGGGTAATCTTCCATGTCAAGATTCTTCACGTAATCATATCTTCAAGAACATTTTTTTCCTTATAAGGTAACATTTGTTGGTTCCAGGGATTAGAACCTTATATCTTTGGGTAGCTGTTATTCAGCCTATTACATCTTCGCAGAATTAATGAGAGAAAACATTACTTTTTTTCAGAGTTGAGTGTGTGAGCCTACAGATAATTTGCCATCAAGAGAGTATCTGCCTGATACTCTGAGAAAGGGACCAGTAGGAGAAAGAAGAGCAGCACCCAGAGAGAGATGGGGTCCTGACAATAATATCCTTTTAGGATTTGGCCAGTCTCTGGATTGCACATTATTTAAGCCAGTAAATTCCTTTTTATTTTAAGCCACATTTTCTTTTTCTTTTCTTTCCTTCTTCTTCTTCTTCTTCTTTTTTTTTTTTTTTTTTTTTTTGTCTACAGAAAGGCTAGTATAAATATAAATATAATCTTAATTATTAGTGTATATCTTTTGGAAAAGTATCTCATATTAAGTTCATTTTATAACCTTACATGTTTGGAAATTTTCTATTTAAAGCCAACATTTTGGAATATCCACGTATGCATTTTATGAACATTTACTTTGAGTCAAATGTAAAATCAAGTTGTTCCTGAGGATTCCTGTTAGGTGTTTTTTTTGCTTTTGTTTTTGTTTTTTTTCTTTTTCCATTGTCCAGAGATGTTTCTTACCCTCTCTTCGCACACTGTTTTTCTTTTTGCATCACCTAATTCCCACTCTATTTCTTTTTCTTTCTCACTTCAAAAGTCTCCTAAATGAAATGTGCCAAAGCAATTGAAATGTGGTAACTCGGCGAATTACCGTCAGACACAGTAACCTTTGGACCAGCTAGAATCTTCTTGTGAGAGGAGACAGTACATGTTAGTGGAAGTTTAGGGAAAAAAATCATAAGAAATTTCATATTGGTAAAGTTCTTCCTATGAAGAGAACATTTTTAAAAGAGAATTAAGTTGTAAAATGGGCAATGTATCTATTGACAGTTAAAATTTTATATATAAAATATTCTGAGCATATAAAGTAAAATATATGTTGCAGATTTTAGGTAATATGAAACAATGTAGCTTTCAAGTTTTAATGTCAAGAACGCAGCTTTTTAGAAGTTTCTTATTATGTTTCTATTAACAAGATGAGGAAACCTGGGCTGAACAGTTAGACCGGTGATGAGGTGAAAACTAAATTGAAGCAGGTGATGGCCAATATTTATCCACAGGGAAGTCCTTAGGAAATCTGCTGAAGGCTCTCTTTCATTTGATGTGTTTACTAATAACTCCAATCAGGCCAGAAATGGCATGTTTATCAAATTCAAGTATGACATGAGCTGGAAGAGAGAGAGATTAATATATTGAATGATAGAATCCAAAATGAACCTGACAAGCTAGATCTTGAACTAAATCTAAGGAGACCAAATTAAACTGGCCTCTATATTAATATTCAACTTCAAAAACCCAAGATGGGGAAGCTATAGCTTAACAGCACTTTTGAAAACAAAACAAAACAAAACAAAACAAAAAAACACACAAAAAACATTTTTGGTTAACTGCTAGATAACATGAACTAAAAATTTTAAAAAGTTGCCAGAGTTAACTGAATCTTGGTTCTCTGTCAAACAAACAGAATCCAGAACTGGGGGGATGATAATACTTCTCAGTTCTGTAGCAGTCATTATTATTTTCAGTGAGAAACAGGCAAGCTGAGTTTGGTCCAAAGTACAGTAATCAGGTGGTCAATGGCAGGAAACCATGCCATTTGAGGAAGTACTGAAAGAACAAGGGTGCTTAGCAAGAAAAATTATAATTCCTGAATCATAAGATGTTTTCAAAAATTTAAACAATACAGAATCCTGGGTCCTATTCTTGGAAACTTAGATTCAGTCTTTAGGAAGGAGACTTCAAGAATCTAACTTTTTATAAACCTTCCCAGGTGATGATCAGGCAGATTACTTTTTAAAACTCAGGTTATGTGATTTCTAGATCAGCTCCCAAGTCATTGTATGCTCCTAAAATTTTTCACTTTTCACATTATACATGTTTTAAAATATTTCTTAAAATCGATCTACTCGCAAATATATATTATATGTTTACTTTGTGACAAACACTGAGTTAGATATTACAAGGTAGTGCTACTTCTTCTCAAAGCCCCACCCAGTCCCCGTTTGCCAATCACTTAGAGAGCTTCAGGAAATACCATACCCCAAAGGCTAGCCTCAGAGACTGTAAATACAGGGCTGGGACTGGGAACCAGACATTTCTAGAAAGTTTCAATGATACATTTAATAAGACATTCAATGAAATATTTGAATCCCACTGATTGCTAAAAATTAATTTGTCTTTTGTAACGGGAAGAAATGATGCAGGTAAAAACAAATTCCAGATGTAGTGGGTATCTACTGACCTTCCACACATCTGCATGTAACACAGAAGGCTCGCTCATTTGTTCTCTTTAATCAGTCCTAAGGATTTCACGTGTCACCCCCATTACTGCTCATGCCAGCTATGCATTTTACCGTGCACTCAGCTAGATAAGAGATCACTGATAATTATAGGATTCTATGTTTGAAAAGCAAGGTCACATTTAATGTTCCAGACTTTTGTGAAGCTCTCCTGGCAACCTTATTAATTTGCTCTTATTTTGGTAATCACTGTTCTTTCGTCTGTTTTTATTTTATTTTTAAATGGGAACAGAACCTAAATTAGCATTATACATTTTAAGGCATACATTTGCATCTGTCATAAACTTTAATTTATACTTTGGCCAAATAATTTTAACAGTTGCTATAAAATCAGTTATTTAATAATAGTTTTTACTACTATATTGAATGCAAAGGGAGACAAGCTTAATAACCTCATGTCCACAACAAATTTCCAGCTATTATTCATACATCCCATATGCCTTTGACAACTCCATGGACTAGTTAAATTCCCACTGACTGCATTATTTGACTCTTGCTAAAAACTAGTGCATCACGTGCACACAGTTTTTTTTTTCATGATTACATCTGGTTTTCCAACCTCAATTTCTTTTGCTTTCTTGGATTTATATCATTATAAAAACTACTATTATTTTCAACAGAATAGTTTTCCATAATCATATATGCTTCATAGGACATCTACAATTCAGTTCTGCAGCACAAAGAGGAAAATGTGCATAAATAGAACATACATTTAACATTTATATCATTAGTGGTAAACATAAGAGAAGATTTCAAGGTGGTTTAAAGAAAAGCATATTTTAGACATGTGCCAAGATATTTAAGCAAATTGGGCAATTTGAGAGAAAGTATATTATAAAATAAAAAATGTATAAAAGTATGAGACTAATCTGATCTCTATTTCTGGCAACTTGCTTTTTAAAACTATGTTCATTTTCTTAAAAGTATGAATACAGTTTTAATTGAGCTATCTAAACTTAAGATAACTTTGATTATCTGAATTTAAGAAACTCTAAAATTATTAAAGCCAATTAGGTGAAATACTCAAGTTATCTAATTTATGTTTGTATTTTCCACAATAACCAGTGCAAAATTTGCCATGTGGAAAAAGAGTACAATATGGGAGTGAATAAATTAAAAGATTTGACCAGAAATTATTGTCTTCATGACCTTGGATCATTGATTTAGCTGATGTTAATTCTTGACCAAGAAAATGGTTTTCTACCTTTGAAAATTTGCAATGCTTCCAAATAGAGCATGGAAATAAATGAAGACCAATCAAATGAGAAGAAGCAAAGGGTATTTATTAAGAGCTTACTGTAGCAAGGCAGTCAGCCACTATCACTTTTATTTGGCCGCAACTCAAAGGAAGGCAGAGGAAAGCTTTATGGTGGTTAAAAAAGAAGGCTTCAATCAAAATGGTGGCATGAGGTGAGCCTCTGGAAATCTCCCCTGGATTTTACAACAAATTGAAAAAACGATAACTCCACAAAGAACTCCCTACACAGCGGACAGGCAAGACGAAGAGGCTCACTACTGAATTCACCTAAAGGTGGGCAAATTGAGTGAGCAGGGGAGGAGGGAAGAAGACGTGCGGAGACGGGCCACGTGGGTGCAGGACACAGATCTAGCTCAGTGCTCCCAGCTCGCTGCATCCCGGAACTACCACAGCTGCAGGAGAGGGAAGAACTTGGACTGCTAGGGCTTTGCTTATGGCCCACAGGGCTGAGGGAACAGCATATAACACAGCTGAACCCAACGCTCATGGCAGAGACCTCAGAACAAAGACTGAGGGAAGAAGGCTGAAAATGGTGGTTTAAGCCCTCACTGCTGAGCAGAGAATGGAAGTCTTAGGCACTGAGACTAGCCGCCCCCTCCCTACCCTCCCAGAGCTCGCCTCGCCCCCACCTGCCTAGTTTAGAAGCAGAACAGTAGCAGTGTCACATCAAAATAACAGAATATTTGCAGTTCTGAGAACTGTGGTCTGCAGACACAGATTCACAGCCCAACTAGTTCCGGCAAAGGGGAGGGAACTGTGGAAGCAGGACCAGCTTTGGTGGTGGTCACCACCATTGTTCTGGGCTACCTCTCACAACCCAACTGCCCCTGTCCCCACCTATCTGGGAGGATCCCTGCATGAGAAAACAGAGCTGCTGAAACACAAAGGTTCTGAATCTGGTGCAGGGAGAGCTTTGGAACTTCAAAATCTCTCTGCACCCCCACAGGGACGCAGCACCCTATGAGCCAGGAGAACCGTTAACAGAGGAGAAGCCTGCCTTCCAGGGAATCTCCCATTGCATGAGAAGCTGGAATAGTGCAGAGAAAACACAACACTACAGTGTAAGAGAGAAAAAAAGGTTGCAGTCAGAGAGAAAATAAAACATTCTACTAACACGTACTGGAAAACAAAAGAAAGACCTCTTGCTATCAACCTGTGGAAGAACCCACTCCTGTAGATGTCTAGGAAGAGAAATAATAACTCATTAATTGCCATGAATAACCAATGCAACAAGACAGCTCAGAAAGAAAATGAAAAGTCTCCAGAAAACGAACTTAAATATATGGAAATATGTGACTAAAATGACAGAGAATTCAAGATTGCAGATCTGAAAAAACTCAGTGAGATGCAAGAAAACACAGAAAGATAGTTTAATGAACTCAGAAACACAATCAAAGAACAACATGAACATTTTACCAAAGCAATTGATATTTTAAAAAAGAACCAAATAGAATTTCTGGAGATTAAGAATTCAATAGAAGAAATTAAGAATGAAATAGCCAGCTTAGGTAGTAGTGTTTACTAGATGGAGGAAAGAATCAGTGACATCGAAGATAGAAACCTGGAAATGACACAGATGGAAGAAGAAAGAGACTTGAGACTTAAAAGAAATGAAAGAACTCTACAAGAACTTTTTGACTCCATCTGAAATGGCAATATAAGAATAATAGGCATACCAGAAGGCGAAGAAAGAGAGAAGGGAACTGAGAGTATATTCAAACAAATAGTCTATGAGAACTTCCCAAATTGTGGAAAGAACTGGATCCTCGAATCAAAGAAGCAAATAGAACAAGTTAATTACCTCAACCCCAACAGGTCTTCTCCAAGGCACATTGTATTGAAGCTGTCAAAAATCAACAACAAAGAAAGAATTCTCAAGGCAGCCAGGGAAAAGAAGACGGTAGCCTACAAAGGAAAGACCATTAGATTATCATCAGATTTCTCAGCAGAAACTCTACAAGCCAGGAGAGAGTAGAGCCAAATATACAAACTATTTGAAAGACAGAAATTATGAGCCAAAAATACTTTACCCAGCAAAGATATCCTTTAGATATGAAGGAGGAATAAAGACCTTTCCAGCCATACAAAACTGAGGGAATTTTCTAATAGACGACCTGCGCTATAAGAAATACTAAAGGAAGTTTTCGACCGCCATCAACAGGGACAATTTTATGGCAACCAAAACATAAAAAGGGGTAGAGTAAAGGCCTGAATAAGAATAAGGGAATGGAGAAAGTAAGCATGCTAAAGAAAATGGAATACTCTAAATATCAAACTTTCTTTTACATGAACTTAAGGGTAACCACTCAAAAAAAAAAAAAAAAAAAATCCAGAACTGAAATATATACTGTAATAAAAGAAGAAACAGAAGGAAACATCATAGAATACCACCACACATAAATGATAGACAAAAACAAAAAGTAAAACAAACAGTGGAGACACAGTCTTACCAAAAAACTAAAGATAGAATGCTAGGAAATCCTCACATATCAACAATCACCCTAAATGTAAATGGACTGAACTCACCAATAAAAAGGCACAGAGTAGCAGATTGGATAAAAAAACTAAACCCAACCATATGCTGTCTCCAAGAGACACATCTCAGCTACAAGGAGAAGAATAGACTCAAAGTGAAAGGGTGGAAATTGACACCCCAAGCAAATGGTATCCAGAGAAAATCAGGTGTAGCTATACTGATATCAGATGAAATAGACTTCAGGGTGAAAAGGTAACAAGAGACAAAGATGGACATTTCATAATGGTAAAGGGGACTATACAACAAGAAGACATAACAGTCATCAATATTTATGCCTCCAATCAGGGAGCACCGAAATATACCAAGCAACTACTAACAGAACTAAAGGGAGAAATTGACCAAAACACAATTATACTAGGGGACCTAAATACATCATTGACAGCTATGGATAGATCATCCAAACAGAAAATAAATAATGAAATAGCAGCCCTAAATGACACATTAGATGAAATGGACATAATTGACATTTATAGAGCACTTCATCCTAAAACATCAGACTACATATTTTTTTCTAGTGTACATGAAACATTCTCAAGGATAGACCATATGTTGGCACATAAAACTAACCTCAGCAAATTTAAGAAGATTGAAATCATAGCAAGTATATTCTCTGATCACAAGGCTTTGAAATTGGATATCAACTGCAGAAAGAAAGCAGGAAAACCCACAAATACATGGAGATTAAACAACATACTTTTAAAGAACGACCAGGTGAAAGAAGAAATTAGAAGAGAGGTCAAAAGATACACAGAAACAAATGAGAATGAAAATACATCCTACCAAAATTTTTGGGATGCAGCAAAAGCAGTTTTAAGAGAGAAATTTATATCATTACAGGCCTATCTCAAGAAACAAGAAAAATCCCAAATAAATAACCTCACATTACACCTTAAAGAACTAGAAAAAGAACAAATAAAACCCAAGGTCAGCAGGAGAAAGGAAATAATAAAAATCTGAGCAGAACTAAATGAAATAGAGAATAAAAAGACAATAGAAAAAGTTAATGTGACAAAGAGCTGGTTCTTTGAAAAGATTAACAAAATTGACAAACCCTTGGCTAGACTCACTAAGATAAAAAGAGAGAAGACATTAATAAACAAAATCAGAAATGAAAAAGGGAAAGTTATCACGGACACCACAGAAATACAAAGGATCATCCAAGAATACTATGAAGGACTATATGCCACCAAATTAAACAACCTAGAAGAAATGGACAAGTTCTTAGAAACATATAGCCTTCCTAGGCTGAACCATGAAGAACTGGAAAATCTAAACAGACCAATCACCAGTTAAGGAAATTAAATCAGTTATCTAAAACCTTCCCAAAAGCAAAAGTCCGGGACCAGATGGCTTCACTAGTGAATTCTACCAAACCTTCAAAGAGGACCTAATACCAATCCTGCTCAAACTCTTCCAAAAAGTTGAAGAAGAGACAGTAGTCCCTAACTCATTTTATGAGGCCAACATTACCCTGATACCAAAACCTGGTAAGGACAACACAAAAAAAGAAAACTACAGACCAATATCTCTGGTGAATACCGATGCAAAAATCCTAAACAAAATTCTAGCAAATTGAATGCAACAATGCACTAAAAAGATTATTCATCACGACCAAGTGAGGTTCATACCAGGAGCACAAGAATGGTTCAACATTCGCAAATCCATCAATGTGATACATCACATAAACAAAATAAAGGAAAAAAATCATATGATTATATCAATTGATGCAGAAAAAGCATTTGACAAGATACAACATCCATTTATGCTTAAAACACTTAATAAAATAGGTATAGAAGGAAAATACCTTAACATGATAAAGGCCATATATGAGAAACCCTCAGCTAATCTCATAATTAACGGTGAAAAACTGATGCCCTTTGCTCTACATTCAGGAACACAACAGGACTGTCCCCTATCACCTCTGCTTTTCAACATAGTGTTGGAAGTCCTCGCCAGAGCAATTAGGCAAGACAAAGAAACAAAAGGCATCCAAATTGGGAATGAAAATGTTAAATTGTCACTCTTTGCAGAAACATACAATGGAGAAAAGACAGCCTTTTCAATAAATGGTGCTGGGAGAATTGGATAGCCACGTGGAAAAGAATGAAACTGGACTGCTATCTGTCACCATGTACAAAAATTAATTCAAAATGGATCAAAGAGTTAAGCATAAGACCTGACACAATAAACTTCATAGAAGAAAACATAGGTACTAAACTTATGGACCTTGGGTTCAAAGAGCATTTCATAAATTTGACTCCAAAGGCAAGGGAATTAAAAGCTAAAACAAGTGAATGGGACTACATCAAACTTAAAAGCTTCTGCACAGCAAAAGAAACCATTGACAAAATAAAGAGGCAACCAAATGAATGGGAGAAGATTTTTGCAAACAGTGCCTCCGATAAGGGGCTAATATCCAAAATATACAAGGAACTCATGAAACTCAACAACAAAAAAACAAACAACCCTGTTGAAAAATGGGCAGATGATCTGAAGAGACATTTCTCCAAAGAGGACATACAAATGGCAAATAGACATATGAAAAAATGCTCAACATCACTAATCATCAGATAAATGCAAATCAAAACCACAATGAGATATCACCTCATGCCAGTCAGAATGGCTATCATCAACAAGACTAATAGTAATAAGTGTTGGAGAGGCTGTGGAGAAAAAGGAACCCTCATACACTGTTGGTGGGAATGCAGATTGGTGCAGCAACTATGGAAGGCAGTGTGGAGGTTCCTCAAAAAATTATGAATAGAATTACCATATGACCCAGCAATCCCTCTCCTGGATATCTACCCAAAAAATCTGAAAACATTTAGCCATAAAGACACGTGTGCTCCAATGTTCATTGCAGCTTTATTTACGGTGGCCAAGACATGGAAACAACCAAAATGTCCTTCTATAGATGAATGGATAAAGAAGTTGTGGTATATATATACAATGGAATACTATTCGGCAGTTAGAAAAGATGAAATAGGACCATTTGCGACAACATGGATGGATCTTGAGATTATAATGCTGAGTGAAATAAGTCAGACAGAAAAAGCAGAGAACCATATGATTTCACTGATATTTGGTATATAAACCCAAAACAACAAAAGAACAAGACAAACAAATGAAAAAGAAAAACTCATAGACACAGCCAATAGTTTAGTGGTTACCAGAGGGTAAGGGGTAGGGGGGTGGTAGATGAGGGTAAAGTGGATCAAATATATGGTGATGGAAGGAGAACTGACTCTGGGTGGTGAACACACAATGGGATTTATAGATGATGTAATACAGAATTGTACACCTGAAATCTATGTAACTAGTAATAATTGTCACCCCAATAAACTTTAATTAAAAAAAGAAGGCTTCAAGTGTGCCCTGCCTGGAGGATGGTGGCATGGGGAAGCTGAAAGCAGGCTTACCAGAAGAAGAGCATCTTATGTAATGGTGAGGGGTGCATATTTGGCCTTCACTAATTGGTCCTAAGTTGGAAGCAGAGATAAAGATTAGGGAAGCTCTCAGTTACTAATCAAGTCTGGTCATTTTGGCGTCGATTATCACAAAGTAGCTACGGTCTGATTTTGTACAACTCTGATTTATAGCAGGTTGGCTTTCTGGACTGATTACTATAGATAATGCGCTTGTTTCTTGGGCTGGTTTATGTAGATTGTGGGTCAGAGTTCTATTTTTATATTTGATCTGGTCATTATCCATTTGTGAATTCAGTGTCTCAAGGGCTTATAAATGGGACAAGTTGTATAATAAGCCAATGAACAAAGAAAAAAATTAGGTATGAAAATTATTTTATCCCTTGTGCCAAAAATATAATTTGTCAGTTTCGTTGACTTGTTGAGAAACTTAGTTTATAGTTATATTACAGTTATATATGCACAAAATCTGTCATTACGAGCACATTATGACAACCCAAACACACACACACACACACACACACACACACACACACACACACTTCCTATTCTTAGGAGCAATCACTGTTAAATCTGTTGGCAATTTCTGTTGATATTTACCTTCACATATCTAAGTATTATGCTCATATACTGCTAACTTAAGACTTTGTTATTGACTCCTCACCTTGGAAGATGAAGATCCTGCTCTCTTTTACCACCACTTCTCACCACTACCACCCCTTTACTCCATACAGCAAAAGTACCATACTTCTGTGCTCCCATTCTCTCAATACAATTTTATGATAATTTTGGTCAAATTAATACTTATTGTTAACAGTGTAACAGCTAAGTGTTGTTCAGAGCTGAGACATATTGCATCCTATGATCACATTTCCTTTCTTTCACAACTTTTTTGGAGTTAATTTAGATTTGTTTTGCTGGCTTAATTTTCTAATCATCTCATTTCAAACTCTACCTGCACGTATCTAAATTCTCCTCTCAGTATGTTTAAATATATTAAATACTCTATTTCATCTTCTTGAAGGCATCCCATGGACCTTCTGATTCACTCCAGTCTTCTCTGGGTCTGCTGCAAAGCTTCATGCAGAGGTCTCCCTCTGCTATAATTATAAAAATTCTCTCCGTCTTTCCTGTTTTGAATCTCTTGTATCCCAAATTCTATGCCTTTTTAATTCTTGGTTTGCTCTCTCATTTGGGTGGAGCATATCTTTTAGTAGTTTCCTTAGAAGAGTTAAATTTTCTTAAACTTTGCATATTTGAACATGTTTTTATTTCACCCTCACACTTTATTATAGTATGGCTAAGAAGACAGTTTCAGGTAGGAAACAGTTTTTTGTTTGTTTGTTTGTTTTAGAATGCTGAATGCTTTGCTCTATTTTTGTCTGGCCTTCTGGGTGCTGCTGTGAAGCCTGAAGGCATTCTGCTTCACAATCTATTTTCTGAAAACATTTTTTCCTCTCTGGAAGCTTGTGTTATCTTTTTTTGGTCCCACTGTTCTGAAATTTCACAGTGATGTGTCAGGGTCTGGGTCTTTTTCCATCTATTATGTTGAACTCTCAAAGAGGCCTTTGAAAAGGGAGATCCACGTCCTTCATTTCTGGGAAATTTTCTTGGTTTATTTCCTGATTATTTCGTTTCCACTGTTTTCTCTTTTCTTTCCCATCGAAACTTCATTTTCTGGATGATAAATGTACCTGGCCTACTCTGATTTTCTCATCAATTTTTCTCCCTATATTTCTTTTATTGTCTTTATGTTCTACTTTAATGAAAATTAAATTCATTCTAATTTATTGAATAAATTCATCAACTTCCCCCCCATGTTTTCTATTGAATCTTTAATTTCTACTATTATACTTTTAATCTCTAAGAATGTACTTTTGTTATCTCAATATTCCTTTTTTATAGCATCCTATTCTTAATTTAAAGAGCCTCCATCTCATGGCTATAGACTGTTATTATTAGATTTTTTTGAAGTTTTTGTGTCTCTGGCCAATATATGCTGTCAGTTTTATTGTTTATTATTTATGTGTTTTATATTAAAGATTTTCCTCAGCTTTCTTGTGGTCTCTGGTACTCTACTAAAATTTAAAATTGGGGTATTATTGATAGAGAGATTTCCTGTCAAGATGGCAGAGTAGGTAAATGCTCTGCTTGTGTCCTCTCATGACCATATGAAAATTACAACTAAACTACAGAATAACCTTCATTGACCATGGTTTGAAGTGTAGCTGAAATGAAGACCTACAACTAAGGACATACAGAAGAAGCCATCTCAGACTGGTAGGAGGAGCAGAGAGGTGGAACAGTCTGTCCCCATACCTGTATGTGACCACTAAAAAATGGGAGAGATATCTTGGTTGCAAATATTCTCCCAAAGGAGTGAGGAGTCCCAGCCCCACACCAGGTTCCCCAGGCCAGGGTTCCAGTGATCCATAACTTTTGGTGTGAAACCTACTATATAAGGCCACTCTACTAAGACCAGGAGGCATAGCAGCCATACCTAATACATAGAAACAAACACAGTGAGGCAACCAAAATGGGGAGACAGAGAAGCATGTCCCAAATAAAAGAACAGAACAAAGCTCCAGGAAAAGAACTAAACAAAATGAAGAAAAGCAATCTATCAGATGCAGAGTTCATAACACTGGTTATGAGAATACTCAGTGATCTCAGGGAGAACTTCAACAAAGAGATATGATAGAAAACATAAAAATGGAGATGGAAAACATGGAAAAACACTCAGAAATGAAGAATATAATAACTGAAATGAAGAATACAATAGAGGGAATCAACAGTAGATTACATGAAACAGAGGATTGGATCAGTGATTTATATGATAAGATTGTGTAAAACACACAACCAGAAAAGCAAAAAGAAAAAAGAATACAAAAAAAAAAAAAAGAAGATAGTTAACGGCATCCCTGAGACAACATCAAGAGTACCAACATTCTCATCATAGGGTAGCAGAAGCAGAAGAGAGAGCGCAGGAAATTAAAAAAACCTATTTGAAGAAATAATGATGGAAAACTTTCCTAACCAGGTGAAGAAAATAGACATAGAAGCCAGGAAGCATAGAGAGGCCCAAACAAGATGAAAACAAAGAGACCCACACCAAGACCCATTATAAATAAAATGTCAAAGGTTAAAAACAAAGAAAGAGTCTTAAAAGTAGCAAGAGAAAAGCAGTTAGTTACCTACAAGGGAGCTCCTATAAGCCTACCAGCTGATTTCTCAACAGAAACTGTGCAGACCATAAAGGATTTGCAGGAAATATTCAAATTGATGAAAAAGAAGGACCTACAACCAAAATTACTCTACCCAGCAAAGCTATCATTTAGAATTGAAGAACAGATAAAGTACTTCCTGATAAGACACATCTAATGGAATTCATCAACACCAAACCAGAATTACAAGAAATCTTAGAGGGACTTCTTTAAGATGAAAAAAAAAGTTCAAAAATATGAATAATAAAATGGCAATGACTACATCTCTGTCAACAATTACTTTCACTGTAATGGACTTAATGTTCCAATCAAAAGATAGGGTGTCTGAATGGGTAAAACAAGGCCCTTACAGCTGCTGTCTACAAGAAACTCACTTCAGATCAAAAGATAGGCACAGACTGAAAGTAAAGGGATGGAAAAAGATGTTTCATTACAATGGAAACAAATAAACAAAAAGCTGGAGTAGCAATAGTTATACCAGACAAAACAGACTTTAAAACAAAGGCTGTAGCAAAAAAACAAAGAAGGACCCAGTAATCCCACCTCTGGGTATGTGTCTAAAGAATCCCAAAATGCTACTTTTAGGGGACATGCACATCCATATGTTTATTGCAGCATTGTTTACAATGGCCAAGATGTGGAAGCAGCCTGGGTGTCTGTTGATGGATGAATGGATAAAGAGGAGGTGTTACATACATATGATGGAATATTGTCCTGCCATGGAAAGAAATGGGTTCTTGTCATCTGTGGAGGCACGGATGGATCTGAAGGGTAATGTGCTGAGTGGAGTATGTCAGACAGAGAAAGACAGATGCGATGTGATTTCACGTATATGTGGAACCTAAAGAACAAAATAAATAAACAAAACAGAAACAAACTCATAGATGCAGAAAACATTTTGATGGTTGCCAGATGGGAGGGGAATTGGGGAAGGTTGAAAAAGAGGAATGGATTAAAAAGTACAAATTATTTGTTATACAGTAGTTATGGGGATGTAGTGTATAGCATAAGGAATATAGTCAATAACATTGTAATAACTATGTATGGTGTCAGATGGGTAACAGATTTTTGGGGTAATAGATGGGAGGGGGGTTTGGAGAAGAGTGAAAAAGATAAAGGCTTTAAGAAGTACAAGTTGGTAGTTACAAAATAGTCATGGTGATGTAAAGTAAAGCATAGGGAATAAAGTCAATAATATGGTAATAACTACATACAAGTAGTTAATTAAGTTTGCGAAATTATTGCAACAATATTGCTAACCTTTTTTGATATCAGAGGGACTGTCATTATGAATGTGTATCAACTGGACAAACAGTTAACTAAGTTTACTATTTGGGAGTGCTGAAATGGCTGCGTGAAAAAGTTAGATAACCTGAACTTTTCACCAACAATTCATGGCTCTTGCATCATGACAATGCACCAGCTCACACGGCACTGTCTGTGAGGGAATTTTTAGCCAGTAAATAAATAACTGTATTGGAACACCCTCCCCTACTCACCTGATCTGGCCCCCAATGACTTCTTTCTTTACCCAAAGATAAAGGAAATATCGAAAGGAAGACATTTTGATGACAATCAGGACATCGAGGGTAATACGATGACAGCTCCGATGGCCATTCCAGAAAAAGAGTTCCAAAATTGCTTTGAAGGGTGAATTAGGCGCTGGTGTCGGTGCATAGCTTCCCAAGGGGAGTATTTCAAACGTGACCATAGTGATATTCAGCAATGAGGTATGTAGCACTTTTTCTAGGATGAGTTTGTGAACTTAATTGTCCAACCTAGTATAGTGTCAGGTAGTAGACTAGTCACGGGGATCACTTCTTAAATTATATAAATGTCTAAACACTATGCTGTACATCTAAAGTTAATATAATATTGAATGTCAACTGTAATTGAAAAATTAAAAAACATGGGGAAAGGTGAAGAAAAAGAAGAGTTTCAAATTTCCAGTTATAAAACAAATCGTAGGGATATAATGTACAGCCTAGGGAATATAGTCAATAATATTGTGATAGTTTGGTACTGTGTCAGATGGTTGCTGGATTTATTGTGGTAATCACTTTTTTAGGTGTATAAATGTTGAATAACTGGGGTATACACGCAAAACTAAGACAACATTGTATGTTAGCTGTATTTTAATAAAAATATTTAAAAAATAAAAAAATAAAATTGGGGCATTAATTCATGGTTGTAAATTATACCGCAGTGGAACTCTAAATAGATAAAAGAAAAAAATGGGGCATGATGAAGCTCATGGACAGTTCCCAGCATGTGGATGGGGTATGTGAACTTTAGTTAGCTACTGGATGGTCTCATTGGGGGGCACCGCAGTGTCAAAATCTATGTCTTGTCTCTTGGGCTGCTCACACTCCTTAGAGAATAATCTTCCCATCTTCTATCCGGATGGAAAAGCCTGGTTGTCAGGGTTCTGGAAGCAGAGTGGAAAAAGGTTGAGGTGTTTCAAAATTCATTATTTACCATCACTTAAGCTCCATCTTTGACATGGTATTCCCCCCCTCGGTTGTGCCTGATGCCCAAGCAGGGCAGACACTGCCTGTCATGACTTTGCCAGAGCGTTAACCTCTGATCTTTAACCCGAGCAGATGAGAGGCCTTCACCTTGGCTAAGCAGAGAAAGGAGGACCTGGCCAGGGGGCTGTTAACGACATTTAAACACTCTTTTAACCAAGCCTCCTGTTTGCTCCTTCACTTCCTGAAATTTTGGGGAGTTCAGTTGTGTATATTGGTCATTTCTTGGGTTTCTCAAATTCCAGCTTAGGGTTCATTTTCCTTGTTCTGCTGGGTAAGTTACCCTTGTTCTTTCTGCTTTTCCACTTTCAAAAATGTGTTGCTGTTGCCTCCTCTCACATTTGTCGTCTTTGTAGCTTAGCTCCATTTTTTCCCCTTATCCCTTTATTATCATTATGTTGCGTTTTCAGGAGGAGACAAAGGCAAAGTGTGGGTTTGGTATACCATCGTTAAACTGAAGCGCTGATAAATTTGTTGCCCTTTCTGCTCTCCATGTCTTTTCCTGTAAACAGGATGAAATAAAAGCTCATGATACTATTTAAAAGATATGATAATTTTCATCTGTATATCACTTTATAAAGTGTTTCACATAGGTCTCGTTTCATCCTCCTGATACTATTATAAGTTAGTGAGGGCAGGTATTGTTAGAAGTGGAAACTGAGGATCACTCTGCCAGCAAACGTAGATGGAACCAAAGTGATTTTGTGCCCCCGTGGCCTAAGGGAGCTGTTTGAACAAACAGAAGATGAGGAGAGTGAGCGAGCACTGGAGCTGATTCTGGAAGCTGATTGAATATCTACATAATTTGACAAAAATGAGAGTAGTAAGCAGGAATAAAAGATCCCAGTTTCTACCAAGCAAACAGTTAAAAAAAAATGTCCCAGTAAATCTGTGGTTAGGGAAACAGAATGAAACCTAGGAATGTATTCAAGATTTCAAGACATCCAATTAGATCCCGTGGTAAGGATGCATATGACACAAGCCATTATCTAAGCACAAAGCCCTATTTCTAAGGTTAAATGCTGATTTTCTTATCTCAGATGTCCTCAGGAATCTTATTACCTTTATGGCCGTTCTTCTACAGTAAAGTAGCACGGAAGCAGAGAAGTAAGGAGACAGTATCTGTCATTACCATCTACTAGTATCTCTCTTTTCTGCTGAGCTGTAAGGCCCATTCTGAAGAAAAATACAGGTAACCTTGGGACTTATAATTTGTTGTTTCTTCCTAATTCTGTCATTTTAATCTTTAGTGCTGTATTTACTCAATTAACAAATATCCATGCATAACCTTGGAAGGCGGCCCCTAAGTAGAGGAAAAGAAAAGAAGGCAATTTCTGCCCTAAAGAAGTCATCATCTTTTGAGGGACCAAAATATCACATTGTAATTGTAAGTTAGTGAGGCCAAGATCTCAAATCTCATCAAAATATGGGACATTCTGTCAAAATATATCATTCAAAAATCATTCATTCATTCAACAAAATCTAGCTACTTTGTTGTGCAGCTATTGAGTAATTGTGGGTGACTTGGTTAAATTACTGCCATGTGAAATGTGGGATTTCTATGAGAAGTATGCCATCTTCTCAGGCTATTCTTTGAAACTGAGCCATTGACCCCAATATTCTTAGACACCTCTGCCTTGATGTCTGGCCTCTTAGCTCTACTTTCATTTCCTTGTTTCTTTCAGTGATCCACTGTGGCAGGAAGGGGATGGCTGTATACCTCCTGTCCTCTTGACACGAACTTCCACAGTATATCTTCCTTCTTCCTGAAGTGATAGTAGTTTGTCCTCTTAATAGGGGCACAGTGGTGTACCAAGGGCAGGGAGAAAACCCTGCTTGTCGGGAATATAAAAAATAACATCCCTCTCAATTCGCCAATTGCATTAAGCATCATGAAGGAGATAAACAGATTGCTGAAAAAGAGAATAAGAGGAGAGACCTGTATTCATGGGGGTAGTTAGAGAATTCTTTTCTGAGGAGAAAGTTTAACTGGAACCTCAAGGATAAGAAAAAAACAACCATGCAAAAGTATGGTTCTCAGGGAGAGAGAACTATACATTTGTTCCAAAGAATTAGTATAAGTCATGTCCTTTAGGTTGGTAATTAGAAGAGAGAAGCAGGTGGGATATGAGCTGGGTCTTTTAGTTGGTACTACAAGTTGATTCACTCAATCCATTCCCAAACACATGCCTCCCCACTTTTCTCCACTAGAGAGGCTGGAAAAGGCAGGACTAAATTTCCCAGCCATCATGCAAAGCAAGGCCTGGCAATTATGACACCATTTTTGCTGATGAATTGTGGGAGGAAGTCCTCTAGGGGGCCTTCCCTTCCCAAATAAAAGCCAAAAGCCCACAAAAAGAAGTCATTTTGTCTCTTGCCCCTCCTTTTCCTTTCTGCTTGGAATGCAGAAGGAGGCACTTAGGTTTGCAAGGCTGAGAATGAGCAGTGAGATGGGAGGAACCTGGCTCCTCTGTGGCATGGTGATGTAGCTGCACCACCTGGGCAGCCTACCTCTAAGTGAGAAACTGTATGATAGTAACTTTTTTTTTCAGCACTTTCTAAACAGTGTTTTCAAATTTGTAGTTAATCCTCATAAGGTCATAAAAAAGTGAGTACCTTCATTATCCCAATTTTTAGATGAAGATGTTGACACATGGAGTCTTTGAATAATTTACCCAAGTTACTCAGTAAGTGGAGAAGCTGGATTTCGAACACAGGCAGTGTGCTGTTCGAGCCTATGCCCTTAACCATTGCTCCGTATGCCAGCATTGGTTGGGTTACCTGTTACCCACAGATTATTACAATCCTAACTAATCCATCTTTGAAGGATGGATAAAATTTAGATGGGAGCTTTCACATCATCATATAAATAAACACCCATGCGTTGTGTGGCCAGATGATGGCAAGTTAGACAAAATTTGATGAAGAATTTGTGGTAGGAAAAGAGACAAAAATGAAGATAGAGCGATCAAGAAAGGGAGTTCTGGAAATTAGAATATTTGCCTACAAATCACGCTCTACCAGTTACTACTAGCTGAATGACCATGGCTTACTATATCGCCTTCGTTTGGTAAGATCTGTCGTTCTATCTTTACGCTTGTTTCCTCATCTCTAAAATGGGCATAATAATCGTACATGTCTTATAGAGTTTTAATGCCCTAGCAAAATGCTTTGCTTGTAGTAAAACTTCAGTAAATGTTAGCCAGAAAACATACTGAGATAAGTTGAATGCTTTCCTCAACGGCTTGTCTCATCTTGACAGCAACGACTGCCTAAAAATCTTCAATGCAAAATGCAACATTTGGAAACTTTAAAATATCAAAGATGAAGAGAAAGTAAAGATGCTCTTTTCTTTGATGTTACCAGTGAAATATTTTTTTCATATTCTAGTGGAAACTCAGCTGTATTATACAGATCACAGGACCTAGGACACCATTGGTGCAATAATTAAATCTGAGGTAGAACTGATATTGTAAGCGTAAGGTTTCTTAATAGTATTAGTCAAGCAGAGTTTTAAGGAACCTACCTGTTGACTTCAAAAGATTTGTTTTAAAGACAGTGAAATAAAAAGGAAGTAAGTATCCATGGGAACGTGATACAGTACCATGATTTCCACCCTGAGGTTTGGAAAATCTGACTAACCTCTAAACTGTGTTCTGAGAAAAACAGTTGTCTCATACAAAGGCACAAGAACTAACATAAAACATTAGTTCAAAGCCTCTGGGGGAGAAAGAGGATCACAAAGACATCACTCTTTCCTTTAATGAATCCCCACATGGAAAGAAGCTGCTGCTGGTGAGCTGGTGTCTGTGCCTTTGAATTGACTGTGATTCAGACGGTGAAGTACCATTTCACACCTTCCACGAGTGAGCCAGCAGATCTCAAAAGTTCCCAGCTCCAAAGGGATTGCAGACTGCATTTTCTTCTAGGACTTCTTGGTGACTTAAAAGTGGAATGATTGTAAAGTGACCGCTAGTGGGCTGTGATGAAATCTTCATCAATCGTTTTTTTCTCTTTGTCTTTTTTCAGATTCAATGAACCAGGCTGAAAACTCTCCAGATGTATCTGTGGGAGGGTGGTTACTGTATCTATAATGTTGCTACAGCTTCTGGTCATCTAGATGGAGCCGTGTTTCCAGACAGGAAAAAGCCTGCCTTTGGCTCTCCTGTCCCAGAGGGGCAGGGCGGACAGACTATTCTGGTCAGAGGAGTGCTTTTGTGTAGGCAGTTGTTTCCCCTACTCCAGGATGCAGGAGCGGAAAGAAAGATTACAGCATGACCTGTTTCTCCAGAGGGCCCTGGGTGTAAAGCAGCTCTGGTGTCCTGCCCACACAGGGCAGGGAATTCACCCGGAGATCTGTGTCCTTACCCAAAGAGCAGACAAAACAACCTGCTGAGGGGACAGACATTCTGGAGCTCAAACTGTAGCTGGGGACTCTCCATCAGGTTGTGACATCCCATTATTACTGTTTCTGGGAACATAGATATAATGTATTTATGAATAGATATATTCAGAATATAATAATTCTATTTTCTAGTATATTGAGATCACCATGTAGGATCTACCTTGTATTGACCCCACAACTAAGATTTTTTTGAGTATATTAACCATCCTAACGATTTTATCTAAAATAGCAAACAAGGTAGAAGTTCCAATCAAAAGATTTTTTATAAAAATATGACCTATTTGCAAACTGTGAACTTTTAGGTCTCTCTGGTAAAATGAAATAGAAGAGCTACATAATAAAATCAAAGTCTAGTAACTGAAGCCCTGTTATAAAGAAGTTTTATGCACACTGTCATTGACTCTTTTACAACGCAATGGTGTAGACAGTACAGAAATTATTATTCTCATTTTGCAGATTAGCAAACAAGAAGGGCCTGCCACGATAAACCATGTGCTTTTACTGGATATAGTCTGGTGTTGGGTCTGGCGCCCGTACCACCTCAGTGTGCCCAGAAAAGGAGAGTCTGATGAGAAAGGACAGGAAGCTCTGTTGAAGGTCTTCCCATCTAATAGTAACTGGGTCCAGGTATTTCCATCCCATTGTTGTCACAGACTCATGGGGATGTCCAAGAGAGAAGTCAACCCGGAGTGGCGGTGACCAGGTTCTTGTCTCTGCACAAGAAAGAATTCAAGAGTGAGACAGACGCAGGAAAGCACAGGTTGTTTATTGAAACTAAAGTACAGTTGAGAGGGAAGTGCTGGTGAACTCAGAGATTTGAGTATTTCGGACAAAGTCCTGATTAGGGGTATTTATCCCTCCTGGGCGGGAATTGGTGACATCCCATTGATGTGGTTTATTCATCTCTACCTAGGTGGGACCCTCCATTTCCCACTCTTTCTTCCTTATTTGGCTCCTCTGTAACTGTCATGGCGCCAGGTGCATTATGGGAGTCATAGTAACTGCAATGTAAATGAGATTATAATGACATTATTATTAGCTAAAGGTCAGGTATGGGTCATAGAGGTTAGCCTTGCTGGATGAAACTCAATTCTTCTTTCCAGCTGCAGGTGCTGGATTCAGTCACTTGTGTGACCAGCGAGGCATCTCACTTTGTATCCTAGAGGGGGAGGTCAATTCTCTAGGCTACTTATCCTGCCTCACCATCTCCACCTATATGGAACTCCATCATAGAATTTTGTGCAGAGCCGACTCTTTAGTATTTGATTTTAAAATCAGTGGTTAATAACAACTTATATATCATTATACGTGATGATCTATATAATGATATATCAGAAACTGTTCTAAACACTTTGCATTATCTTATTTAATCCTCATTACAACTCTGTAAGGTGGGTACAATTATTGCATTCATTTTATGGATGGGGAAAATGAAGCAGAGATTCAGTGACTTGCCCAATGTCACACAGATTAACAGTGTAAGGGTTAAGATTTTTTTAAAAGAATATGTAAATGTATTACCCTAGTATCAGCATTTCAGGAATTGAATTTATATTCTGAGGGTAATGTAAGCAACGGAAAGAACTAAAACCTATTACCTCTCCCCTTTTAATTAGGCCATGAGGAGGAATTCCTGGGGCATCTAAAAATTCATCCTAGTGATTTAAGCTCTTATACAAATGTGGCTTTGAACTATGCTAGGATGAGCTTTGTCTTAGTGACAAATTCTGACATTAGGCAAGATGAACAACTACAAAAAAGGGTATCTGCCCCGTTCTTTCTTCTGTTCAGGTGAGAACAAGGCTTCACTGGATAATGTTTAAATGACCTGTTCTCTTCCTAGCCCTGGTGAAAAACTAATGATATGTTTTTCATTTTCATCCAGTTCTTCCTGGTTTCATGTATATACATTCAAAAGGTGAGTGAAGCTGTGAAGCACTGGGTGCAAAGTTCTACGTGCTCCTCTCAAGTCTGAATCTAAGTACAGTGGACTCAATGGCGTGTATGTGCAGAGCAGGGACCAGCACACCACTGTGTCCAAGTTCCCCACTGCTGCCCATGGCTCACACACTTCTCTGAGGTCAAAAACAAAAACAAACAAACAAAAACACCAGGGTAGGTGGAGATTGTGATGCACTGCTCACTTAAAGTCTTGCTTAATCAGAGATCAATGTAATCATCAGATTTGCTCAGCGCCTCCGGATTCACACAGAACTCACATGTAATACCATTTTTACAAGCCAGGAAATGGAAATTAACTAATTTAACGTACACAGTTGAGACTCAGTCAAGTTGAACTCCGAATTTTGAGCTAGCTCTGTCTCTGACTCCTTCTCTTTCTTCCCTTCCGCCCTCCCTCTTCACTCCCTTCCTTTTTAAGGACATGCTATCTTTGATCACCTAAAGAGAATACATCATTGTAGACACCTATACAAAGGTGCTTATTTCCATTTTCCATTTATTATCTCAAAATACACTTTTCATGATCTTAATATGCCTCTAAAAATGGAAAGTAATCGTAGCAAGGCCTAGAGAAGAAAACATGAGCAACAAAAACAATGACAATCTTTTCCTTTTCTGCTGGTTCAGGACAATTAAGCAGCACCGAGGGATGTTTAAATGGTCCTTTTGTCTATGCTTTTTGGCAGGTGTGGTGATACTTTGGATAAATTAGGAACTTTCTGCGTATGGATAACCTCCAAATTCAACGTAACATTTCAGATCAGTAGGATTAGGTTATGGTGGGATCAATTTTCTTTTTTTTTAAATTTACATTTTGACTTTTAACAGAATTTGGACAAGTTTCACAAACAGAGTTACGGCTGCCAAAGATACCATCACTGAATAAGGACAGTTGGCAGTTCTACCCACAGATTCGGCAAAGTGTGCTCCTGCCCTGAGCCTGTGCCTTTCAGGACCCTGTGTAGCATGCACATACAATTAAATTTATTAAGGGACACATGGTCACCTCTGTCATGAGGAAGCTGGTGCTCAGTGCTGAGAGCACATAAAACATAACCCTAAATATCCACTCTTAAGACTAACTCTGTTCAGGCCCCAGAAAAATGTTCCACAACAACTTTTGTCCTTGAAATAGCACAATGAGGTTTTTAAGGTATGCTGCTACTGCTACGGCATATGCACACTCGTAGGTGTATGGATGATATAATGGCAGAGGAACTTAGTTAAAAAAAAGTCAAATTAAAAGTCAAATCCTTTCGGACAGCAAGAATATTAATTAAATAGTCTTAAATCATAAGCAACGTTTCCTAGTAGTGCCAAACATCAATTTTCTTGCTTCTCTTCATGATCCAATCCATGGTTCTGCTGGAAGTCACACATTAGTATAGTGTTTGCATGTACTTGAACATGGTGATTGAGGAATATTTTGCAAAATTAAATAACTAATATTACTGTTAAAATAATAGGTATGTAGTTTTAACACATGTGAAACATGATACTGATTCTTTAAATTGACAACCAGGTGAACTTTGAATGCTAGGTTTGCTAATAGATTCCTATTTTATTAAAAATTAAGGCAAAATTAAATTTTCACTTTCAAATAATAAAAATGTTAAGCTTTTTACAAATATTTTTTATTTAAATGTTCATAATCTAAATATTCATAATCATAATTTGTAGCTAAAATTTTAATTCTAATAGGTAACTGAACCATTTGGAAGAAAATAACTTTCAACCACTGTAAGAAAGTAATTTTAATTCCCTGATTTTAAAAATTTAATTTACATTTTTGATGGAAATATACTCAAATTTTGTATAATTTGAATACACAAATCCTTTTTTAGTATATGTGCTGCCAAAGCGAGCACATGAATACACAAATCCTTTATCAGTGTTGTCCAATGGAACTTCCTATGATGATGGGAATGTTCTATATCTGTGTCATCAAATATAGTGGGCACCAGCCACACGTGGCTACTGAGCACTTGCAATATAGCTAGTGCCACTGCAGAACAGAACTGAAGTGTGAGTAGGTATGCCACACAGGATAGCATAACTTCAGATCCCTGCTGTCACTGGAACACAAATTATGTGACAATCTTCATTATAACAACATATCAGTGATTTTAGTAACATAAAGGGAAAGAATCAATGTTATAAATGGAATAAATATATAATAATGTATGAATTATGTATATATTTTATTACTTATCTATAGAGCCAGACTACCAACAGAAAATCTAGATACTCATAATATATTCAGTTGTCTTTAATATTTTGTTGACTTTTGTCATATAAGCAATATAGGTTTTCTTACCTTTCAATATTGTTGTAGTTGTCAAGGTAGAAAGATATAATATATAATAACTTGCTAAATTGAGTAATAACTTTGTAATATTTAGACATATGATGAGTCTCCACTTGTACTCTTACCCCAAGCCCACCAATGTTTGGCGCTGGCCTGACAGCACCCCAACTCTGGCCAGTCATACTGTTAATGTCACTATTGTCTCTAGAGAGCAAGGAATGTCACACGGTTGGACTAAAATAAAAAAATCTCCCTTGCTGCAAAAAGAAGTTAAAGCAAATGTACCACTGGGAAGGTTCCAACAATGTGCCTTCCTTAGAGGAAGTCCAATCCATTCACTCAATAGAGGCCTTCCATTTGGGCTCAACACTGCCTTGGCTGGTTACCTGTAAGAAACAGTAGTTGTCATGAATTGCAAGGGAAGGAGCTGCTGTCAAAATCCCCATCACTGTTTACAATGTGGATTATAGGTTAATAAGGGTAGAGTCAGTTTAACATTTTAGTGTTAGAGAACAGAGAATAATCGACGTTCATTGACCCTCCCACTAAGCTTTAAGTAACAGAAGGAAGGGACAAGGTACCTTCTGGTTACCCTGGTAGCAGTGGTAGGAGTCCCTGCAATGCTTTCTCTCTACTGGTGCTTCACCCTATAAGTACAGCCGCTTTCCACTCCCACCACAAGCCACCTTATATATTTCTTTCTTTTTTTATTATATATCTTAATAACTTTTTTTAATTAGTTTCAGGTGCACAAAACAATGTAATAGACATTTATCATTTATATCCCTCACCACCTTATACATTTCTGTGTCTCTGGGTGCTCCATCCCTAAGGTCACCCAAGGATTAAGTCCTAGTTGCCTGTAACCTGCTCATTAATACACCCTATATTGACTTTTCCCCCACCTTGGTCTCCCTTTCCCATTCGTTGTATACTTCTTCCTGGCATTGCTTCCCTAATAAAACCCATTTGCCCTTAAGTCCTTACCTCCAGGTTTGTTTCTGGGGAGAACAGCCTAAGACAACCTCCAGCACATAGCACAGTGCCTGGGATATAGTATGGCCTTACCAGATACTGGCTGAAAAAATTAACATACTTTGCAAATGAAATCCTACCCTAATATTAACTTCTTCACCCAATGTAAATAAGTTCCTCAGAAGTGACTAGATTGACTTTTACCTCATTGTCTGGATCTCATGAATCTACTAGGATAAAAGCTGCAAACAGAAAGCACATCACCACTCAAAGAAAGCAAATTTGGGTTTCATCATAATGCACACACCACCTCAACAAAATGGAAAACCCAGGTGGCAGATTGGACCATCGTCACTTGAGGATCCTTTTGAGGCATGTGACTCCCCTTTCTCTATATTTGAAATGTTCACTTTGCAATTAAAGATAAGGCTCAAGAAGTACATATTTGGGGGAAGTAGTAGAATGATGTAAGGTCATATTAAGAAGTAAATGATTAACATAGAGCCTTTTAAATGGCACTTCTGATAAAGACCTAGTAAGTGGAATTCCTGAAGAAAGAGGAGCGGTTGGTTGGGACACCAGAGACAAAAGTTGTCTAGTCCCTAAATGTGTCCCCAGGGAGGTGACAGCTGTAACATATCCTTGACTGTTGCTTCTGGGGTCCACTGGAGACAGGTGAGTGTGGGATCGATGTACTTTTTGGACCGTTATAATAAGTACGAGGGGAAAGCAGTGTGAAAGAGCTCTGCGGGCACACCTGCACCACGGATTTACCTTCTTGCCCGTATCATTCATTGCCTGTGCTAGAACTCGATGTTACTCAGAGCCCAGGCCTTCTACTGCAGTGTTATCTGGGTCTGTCATCTACAGCTGTTTGGTGCTGGCTCATGCTTATTCCGAGAGAGACAGAAAGATCGCTGTTTTTTTTTTCTTTTCTTTTTTTGTAATTTTACAAAGTGATCCTCTTTACTGAAACATTTGAAGCTTTTTAAATTCACTTATTAAAAGTCATCCCATACCCCAAATGATAAATATTTCAAGACCTTATTGGATTCATACACACATCTCTTCCCCTTTTCCCCAACACTTTGCACCATTGACAGAAATCACAGGTTACGTCCAAACCCTCGTTTCGGTGTGACTGCCGCCTTCCGTGCACTGCCCACGGCTCGCTTTGATCCACCCGGGCCAGCGGAGGCACAACGAAGCAGCAGCAAAGTTCCGGGGCTCAGGGACAGGAGCGCATCTGTCCGCGGCGACCAAGGGGCAAGCTGACGTGCTGCAGGGTCGCGGCGCTCGCAGCTCCCGCTTCTTCCACCCGCGACCGCCAACTTTGCTCCGCCCGCGGCGCGCAGCAGCCCAGAGCCCTTCGGAGCCTCCCCGATCTCCTGGCTCGCCTTTCGCGCGGAGCGCGAGCTCTGTGACTTTGGGGTGCAGCTGGCCCTACTCGGTGACACTGGCGTCCGGCTCCAGGTACGGTGGGAGCTGCCTTGCCGCAACCGCGGGGCCGCAGGCCGCTAGTTCCGCTTACCGCTCTCACCAACTACTAGCGGCTCATGACCCGGTACAAACTTCTGGCTGAGGCTCAGCCCCTCGCACAGTCACCCTCCCGGAAGCCAGCCACAAAACAGAAGACGCGGCTGGGGCCAGGAGGAGGAGAGGGTGGGAAGCCGTAACGCCGCTCTTCTCGGTGCGGGTGACGAATGATCCGCGGCGGCCGCCCCCAGCCGATCTCCCTCCCGGAGGCGCCGCGGCCGCGGAGCGCCAGGGCGCGGGCTAGCGGGTATGGGCGCTCACGCCCTCTAGCGGGCCGCAGCGGCGCCGGGTGGCCGTGACGTGGGCTCTCCCTCAGCCGGCCTGCGGGGCACCGCCAGTCAGTCTGGGAGCAAGAGCCCCGCGCGGAGCCGGCGCCGGCTGCCATCCGCGCGCCGCCGCCCGGGGGCTAGGCTCGGAGCTGCAGGCGGAGAGGCGGCGGGCAGGACGCGAGCAGCCACGGCTACGGCCAGCGCCGCCGGCTCGGGTCCCGAGCAGAAGGAGAGCGGCGGCGGGTGCAGCCTCTAGAACGGAGGGCGGATTTTGACTCGGCGGGCGAGCCCTCCGCTCCCTCTCGCAGCAGCGCCAGACGCCGAGTCGGATCAGAAGCGGGGTGGGAGGACCCAGGACCCTCACTCCTGGCCCCGGGAGCCGCTGGAGTTCGGACTTCTGCAACTGTTGGCACTTTGGGGGACTGGTTTTGTTTTTGACTGCTTACCCTTCTCTTCTCGCTGCCTTGCACCCAAAGCTCCCGCCCACCCACCGCCGCCGGGGAGCGGCCCGGAGCGCACTTAGGAACATGAGGAGACTTGGGACTTGCCTGGCGACTTTGGCCGGACTTTTGCTAACTGCAACAGGGGAGACGTTTTCAGGTAAGCAGGGCCACTTCTGCTGTCGCCTGGGGCGCGCGGGCCGGAGCGGGAGCCCGGGACGCCAGGCCCGCCAGCAGCTCCTCGGGAGGGAGATCCAGACACTGGCGGCTCGTCCGGGACGGGGGCGCGGCGCGCCGGGAACCGCGCCCGCGGGTTAGTCTGCGCTCGGCGAGAGGCCGGTGGGTAGGGCGGGAACGTACTAGAACTCCGGCTGGCGGAGCAGATGAGCCTGGAGAACTAGCCTGGGAGCCAGGACCCCCATCTCCGCCCCCGCCCCTGCCCCTGCGCGGCCTGGGCTCGTGCTCTGGGCGGACGGCCACCACTCTGAGTCCCTGGCTGGCTCCAACAGGAACCGCAGAAAACTTTGCCTGAAGTTCGGAGCTGCAGCCGCGGGGTCGCCGGGGGTGGGCGCTGCGCAGTCCTTCCGACCCAGAGCAGCGGCCGGGTCGGATCTCGGGTGCCCAGCTGCGCCCGCGGCGATCGCCCCGACCCGGCAGCAGCTCCAGCGGCAGCGACGATCGCTCGGCACCCTGTCCTTTCTGCCGCGGCCTCTGGCCGGTAGCCGCCGGTGACCCGGGTTTGTCCCGGCGGTCGCGAGGCAGTTCCAGAAAGCCAGGGCAAGCGTTCCTCGTCAGTCCCAATGGGAGGACTCTGTGGCCTCATAGGGAGTGGCCGGGACCCCAGGTCGCGCGCGTCGCCGCGACCCCGTGTCCACCGGGCTCTACTTCCTCACCCTCAGTCCCCAGCGGAGGGCCGCTGGCCAGTACCAACTTGTTAGCGTAGCTCCGCCGCCTGGGGGTCCCAGGTGGGCAGGAAATGGATTGGCGGTGCGTGTGAATAGTTGTGTGTGTGTGTGTGTGTGTGTGTGTGTGTGTGTGTGTGTGTGTGTGTCCGCCTGCTTTCGCGCGCAGGGCGTTCTAAGCCAGGAGGAACCCCTCGCGGAGACGACCAGTGGAGCGGAGTCCGGGGTCAGGCGAGCGGCAGAAACCCCACAATGGTGTTACAGGGATTATCTCCGTATCTCCAGCAGTACCTGGAGCACACACGTGGATGGACAGCAAATGCTTGCATATTTGCACACTTTATGTCTCATGTGTATTAGTTTCATTAAGGTCCACCTTCAGTGGCGGCATTGGGCTGCTGTTTTTTTTGTTTTTGTTTTTTTAATAAACTCGCTATTTGGCCTTAAATTTGAGTTGCAAAATAGGTTTCCATGTTTATTCGGGAGGAATGAATAAGTTGGACTTTTTTTTTTTTTTAATTTGATGAAGGCGACTTTCATTTGTAGTAAATGCATATTTTAAACTTTGGAGATGTTTGGCTCTCTGGCCTGTGGAGACATATAATACATTTTTACTTTCTTGGAGATGGGGGAACACGCAGGCACAGAATGTGTTGCTGAGCTGCAGGACCACAGTTGGCGGCAGAGATGAAGTTGAGCTTGTAGTTGGCTGATGGGCTCAGTGCTGTGAAACCCAAACCCGTAAACTTAGAGAAATACCCTTTTCCTAAGGTTAATATTTCCTTAACAGTCTGGTAATTGCACTTGCTCCAGAAGATTTAACAAAATGATACACTGCTGTCTGATATAAAATTGGTGGAGATTTTGCCTGCGTTCTTTCTTATTAGTGAATTATGGAGTAGACTCTCCAGTTTTTGAGCCTTACATAACTCATTAATATTAAAAAGCAAGTATGAGGGCCTTAGTGATGGTTTTCTCTTTATTAAGATCCGTAACTCCCTGACTGGGATTTGTTTAAAGTTAAGCTGTGTAAAATAGCATTTGGATAGATTTTTAAGTTGTGTGCAAAAGGGTGGAAAAATATTTATGTAGCTCATTTAAACAATTAGTCCCTCATCATTAAAAAATTATTTCAGCCTGGGTAGCACTGACCAGTGTTTTTGTTAAGGCTAATTTAAATTATCAATCTAAAGAAAAGGGACACTTACTAAAATTAGGCAGATTTTTTTTTTCCCAGAGGAAATACATCTGTTTGAGTTACCATACCATTAATTGAAATGTGCTTTCTTTTTATTTGGAAAGCCAGAGTTGTCCCAGTATGTTCGTGGGTAATGGAGAAATGAAGGGCAATATCTGAGAGATTGATCAGAAATGTTGAAATTTTAAAAATTCAAAGTTAGCAAATTTTGTGTGTGCAAGGATCAGATATGTTGCATTGCATTACATTTTTTCCCCCCTCCACTTTGCATTTTAGGTGGCACAGATGTGAGGCACTTAGTACTTTGGGAAGGTGTTTCTTTTTTTTTTTTTTTTTGTATATTGGGAAAGTTAAGTATGATTATGAGTGACATTGACATTTCCTTTCATGATTCTTCTGGAAATTGTGATAACTGGCTGCTTTTCACCTGATACGGGAATCAATTTTAAAGATAGAAGAACTAAACTGTAAGCTTCTTGAGGGCAGTCAATTTTTTTTCTTCTTGGTTCTGCATTAAACACTTAACATGGAGCCTTAGACCTGTCACTCACTATTTGCTGAATAAATTATTAATGTGAATCCTGGTCATATGCAAACATTCAATTTGTGCGTGAATTGACTGATACTAGAGTGTAGAGTGACTTTTTAGGAGTTGGACTTGGCTTGCATTTTTCCTTCATTTGAAATGAACAGTTTACTTAGGGTTTCTCTTTAGGCAACCCAATGGACTAAATCATGAAGATTTATGTAATCAGTGAAGGTAATTTTTTGTATAACTAAGAGTTATACACAAGGTACATTGCTATTCCCCTTCTGCAGTGCTCCTAATTCTCATATCCTCTTTTGGAATGGGAATGATTGTTAATTAATCATTTCTGGAAGTGTTCTACATGTAATTTGGATGTCAGACATAAGAAATAGAGTGCTAAATTTATTGGAAGGAAAAAAGTAAAGAATTAGGTTTTTGGTCCATGAGGACTTTATTTACTATAAACATTCCATGTTAAAAATGACTCTCCATTTTTATAATTTTTCATTTGTTAGGCAGACTGTTTGGAGGTTCACTTTCTGCCTTCCAGGCTTTTAATTAAAAAAAAATATATATATATATTTTTGGTAAAATGGTATATAAGTAAGATGTGAGGAAGAAAGTTAAATCATTTTACTTTTGATTGAAATTCTGTTTTCCATAGCTGGCAAGTCATTTCTCTTTGACCCAACTTCTTAAAAGCCAAGTTATAATATATATTATAGAACAAAGTGTTTAGTTTTACATTATATTGGGACTGGTGTGTTAAGTTCTGTTAAGCAAACTCGGATTTGCAGAAATAGAAATACAAACAGATTGGGCCCTTTGTTTCTACTACAGTATTTGGGATAGATTAAACCTTAACATAACCTTGTGAATTTGGGACTCTTGTTGAGGAATTTATCTTTTAAATAAAGGATTAAGGACATTTGTGGGAAAAGAGTCATACTCTCAATAAAATCTGCTGTTTAGTTAGCAGTATTGTACCAATGTTTAATTTCTTAGTTTTGGTAATTTTATTATGGTTATGTAAATATTTGGGGAAGGCAGGTGAAGTGTGTACTTGAAATCTTTGTACTACTTTTGCCACTTTTACTTAAGTCTAAAATTATTTCAAAATACAAAATTTTAAAGTTCCCTTTACAAAGAAAGGGGATAGATTTGTTTAGCAGTTTGAGTTATTTTTCCTTTTTACATCTTTATGGTGCTTTAACTAGACTAATAATTGATATGAAAATACTTCAAATTTAAATCATTGAATGTGAAAGAAATATGCCAAGACATTACTATAACATTTTTGGTGTTATGTGTATGAAAACAAGTATTGCTTGAGTATAATAATTTGTTCTGATCTGGAAAATTACAAGTTTTAGTCTCTCATATTTTCAGTTATTTTACAGGTTTTCAGAAGAGAAGTTACTTCTATAATAGTGATATATGGATAAGTGTGTATACAGTATAACTTGAGTAATTCTAAATGAACTTTCCTTAATGAACCAGTAATTTGAAGTATATCTTCAGATTATATAAACCCTATATGAATCAAGCATAGTTTTTAGTTTTGGGAAAAGTGGGTTTTAACATTTAAGTATTTCTGTGACAGTTCTAAAAAAGTTGATGGTTTTATTTACATTTTTCATAGTTCCCTAATAATTATACTACATTCTAGGAATCGATAGGCTGTATATATCCGTTTTGCTAGAGAAACTGTTTTGGATTAAGTATTGTTTTCATTCAGTTTTTGTTTTAGATTTTATTAAGTTTTCTGGAATGTGCATGTATTATCTAAGTATCTTAAGGCATACTTTTCAGTTAGGGTGTCAGGCATTTTAATAAGTAGTTACATAATTTTTCAGTAGTATAATATTTTTTTGTAAGGGTGGTGTCCACCATGCTTTTAACGTTAATTCTAAGATTCTTCTTTGAAAACCAACTTTCCCACAAACTTTTTACAGTTTCATATCTTAGTGTACTTATTATCTTTTTGAATACAACATATTAATAAGCTTATTTTGTAACAGAGAAGGTTTAATTACTACGTAAAGTTTTTCAAACTCACCAATGACGATTTAAAAAAAGATACAAAATAATATACACTTTCCATCATAGGAAGATTGAGCTTCTCTGTTCCTAAAATACTGCAGTGGTTTTCAGTTTACTCATCAGAAAGCCTGTAGCTACAAAAAACTAAAGAGAGAAAAGTAAGTTGGGTGGGGAGCAGGAAAGCTTTAGTCATCAACCTTGCTGGTCTGTAGTTCCCCCCGTCCCCCAACATCAGTGGGGCAGCTGGCAAGGCCAGGGCATAATTAAAGGATGGGAGTGTGTGAGAGAAAAATAGAAGGAAACAGCCCTGACAAGGAAAGGGTTGTGTGCTCCGTTGTAAGTGACATAAGTTCTGGCGATCCCAGCAGGGGACTGTCGCTGTCCTCTTTGCTGTTACAGTTGGGACATATGGAAAGTTAAGGGAAGCTAATAAAAACAGTGACAAAATGTGCAGGTAGATCAAGCTGACTTCTATTCCTCAGTGGCTGCGGTAGCGTGGGGGAGGGCCTCCGGGTGTTGAACCACTGTCGATGGTGACCTGTGTTTAAACAGGTGCTTTTCACAACTTAGTGTGCCCCAGGGTCACCTGCAGTGGTCCTTCCCAGTGCTGATGTCTACTGTGAGCCATGGTGATTCTGAAGTGGGAGGTCCCTGGAGGGTCCCACTGCATCCCTGGGTGATCCTGGTTTGCGGCCAGCTTTTGAGAAACATTGTTCTAAAAAAGTACAGTAGTTCTCCAAGTGTTCTCCTTGGACCAGCAGCATCAGTATCTGGGAACTAGTTAAACATGCAGACTGGGGCTCTGCCCAGACCTACTGAATCAGGAACTCAGGGGTGTGGGCAGCAGTCTGTGTTGGAACATGCCCTCCAGGGAATTCTGATACGCCCTGAAATGGGAGAACTACTATTCTAAAAGCACCGGGCTCCTCATCCTGCATTTCCAGCCTCCTTCGACAAGAGCTGGAAGAGAACTAGGGGTGAAACTATAACTCACATTCATGCAGTTATTAGTCTCTTGATGAACACTGCCGGAATTATGAACAGATTGATGTGACTGTGCTATGAGTCTCAGCCTGTTAGGTGAAGCCGCCAGCATGACATTTCAAATAATAGACTTATCTGGGGGTGATATTGGATCCAGTCAGTTGTAAAACTAAAATGAAAAAAAAATTTTTGTATAATTTTACTTAACCACAATATAAAGTTTTAATTAAATTTTGCAGTGATGATTAGCCATTGGAAAATTTTCTGGGTTGATATTGTGTGTAGAAGACATTTGTTGGCTTGTTGTAAGAAGCACAGAGCCCAGTGTGCCTATTAAAATAATGCCTTTAATTTAAGTAAATATTTATTGAGCACTTACTGTTTGTAAGTCCCCTTTTTTGGTGAGGGAACATTGAGGCAACGATGAGCAAAGATAAGAAAGATATAGTTACCAGACTTTGAAAAGTCATCCATCTATTAAAAGTTTTAAAATCTGCTGAAATGGAAAGAAAAAAGGACTTTCTTAGGAGAGAACTGGGAGTTAATATACATAGAATTTAGAATTTTAATGTGGAAATGTGAAACTTTGCCTTTGGAAATGAACTCAACTCCCAAATAGAAAACAAAAGGTTTTCATTATACGTCTCTTTAAAGTACTGACAACGTGTATGCTAAAATAGAGCCTTGTTTTTCTGTTATCCACAAAAGACAATCATTGCATCTCTGTCATTTAACACTTCAGGCACCTGAGAGCGATTGTGATGTCATTTAACAGATTTATCTTGAAAACGTTACCACCAGACTTGGGGAGAAGCAGTCCAGCCTGCTTTTCACAGGCAGGCTAGCCTCCGCTTCCCGCTCCTGCCGCTGTGGTCCACAGCTGATCACTAGGTGTAGCTGCATCCCTAACCCCACCTGCCTGAGCCAGGAAGGCCCAGCCTGCCCGTGGAAGGCTTCCTGGACTCTCACTCACCGTTGGAGGAAGGCACGCTGTTAGTGACCTTGGTCTGTCTGTGTGTCTCTGCCTCCATATTGCACATTTAACTCTTTAGTGGAAGTTGTAGTGCCACTAAAAGTAGTTGTAGTTTGTTGTTCAGCATGGACCCCAAGACAACTTTAGACTCCTCTGTGATAATCTTTCTCTTCTTTCTTTCTTTCTTTCTCTCCTCCTCCTCCTCCTCCTCTTCTGTAACATGTTGCTGCTATTCTAGACATAGCAGTGGAACTAGAAGTAGTATGTATCTGCCAACTAAGTAAGAGTTCCTGTTCACCTTTGGGGCCGTCGGGATCAGGCCTGTTAGCAGTAGACCAGAAAATGCAGTGGAGCGAGTGGCCGTGTGTAGGTGTGCAACATCCCTGTGAAGTGGCTTGTGCACTGACTGTGCTCACACCTGCAAGAGATTTTCTACAGCTCTGTCAGGGTAGGTATATAACTCAGGAAGTCATTACAATTCGCATGGAAATCTGATTCAGTCAGTTTGCCTGCTTAAACTCATGACTAATGAGTCATTAGAAACTTTATATGAAGCACAAATGTTGGGCCCTGAGTAGAAAACAAGGAGAGGGTGGAAGATGTGCTAGAAGGCTGTGTCACTTAGGACTGGGGCGAATCGCGGAGGGACTTGACCTCACAGGCCAATAGCAGTGATTGCATACTGTGCAGAAAAGAGGGAACGTGAGAAGAGTTCTCAGAGACTTGTCTAAATGGATAAGATTTTAGAATCTCCGTTGGAGGGAAAGGTCACTGTTTAACAGAATGGTTCATTTCCAAGTACAACAGCCTAAGCAGAGGCAAAGCATTTACTTTTCATGGGCTGCAAAACGTAAAAGCTTACAGAGCATCGGTTTGTTTTCAGATGGTAAAAATTCATTTTAATCTCTCATTCCTATTCAGTATGCAGAAAGCATATTTGTTGCATAAAATGAAAAGAATATGTTTTAATTTGGGTGACAGAAGCCCCATTACTCCTCTCCTGATTCCAGCAACAGAATAAGAACATGTTCGCAGATGGGCTTCTGACAGCCATTGAAAGGGCACTGGACCACACCCATTTTACAATCCATTTTTGATGGATCCTATTTGATCTTTCTTGGAGTAGTTTGAGGCACTTTATTTTTATTTTTTTAAAGATTTTTTTGGGGAAGGGGAACAGGACTTTATTGGGGAACAGTGTGTACTTCCAGGCCTTTTTCCAAGTCAAGTTGTTGTCCTTTCAATCTTAGTCGTGGAGGGTACCGTTCAGCTTCAAGTTGTTGTCCTTTCAGTCTTAGTTGTGGAGGGCGCAGCTCAGCTCCAGGTCCAGTTGCCGTTGCTAGTTGCAGGGGGCACAGCCCACCATCCCTTGCGGGAGTCGAACCGGCAACCTTGTGGTTGAGAGGACACATTCCAACCAACTGAGCCATCTGGGAGCTCAGCGGCAGCTCAGCTCAAGGTGCCGTGTTCAATCTTAGTTGCAGGGGGCGCTGCCCACCATCTCTAGCGGGACTCAAGGAATAGAACTGGCAACCTTGTAGTTGAGAGCCCACTGGTCCATGTGGGAATCGAACCGGCAGCCTTCGGAGTTAAGAGCATGGAGCTCTAACCACCTGAGCCACCGGGCTGACCCTTGAGGTACTTTAAATCATGTCACAACCACATGCTTGAAATTGACTCATTTTTTTTTCTTGCTCGATACAAAATTATAAAGTCTAAAGCATTCCTTTTAAAATAAATGCTGATAATGTATAAAACCAAATTACTGAACAGGGTTTAGTTTGTAGTAATCATTTAATAAATATTTGTTAATGAATAAATAAATGATGAAGTTCCCTTGGAGACAAAAAATATCAAATTACTTATGCTTATTGCTAATATTTTTTCTTTTCTTTCTATCAAGTTTGATATTTTTAAGTATTTGTAAAAACCTTAACAATAGACTCAGGTTGTGGGTTTTGTTCTTGGTAACCATGGCACTTTATAGGCGTGTAAGAGATTCAGTTGCTAAATTTAAGGGAAAAAGTGTTAACTTTTATTAATTAAATATGTAAAAGTAAACCTGTAATTTTATCATGTATAGTAAAATTTTATAAATCATTTATTGCCAGAAAGTAGAATTTTGATATAATACTGATCACTAAAAAAATAAATTTATTATATGAGAGATTTTTCATGACTCCTGGGGGGATTTGATTTAGTCACCGGTATATTAAAAGAACTATGGTATCTCTAGTAACAAGGTTCCATAACAGGGAATAGTAGATATTATCTCTGCAGTTTTTATTTCTGATGTAGAATAAAATTAATTATACCTACACAGAGCTCAGACTTGCTCATGTTAACATCCGACACATCTTTAGTACAGCTGGCATGTTCTCATTCATTTTTCATTGAGTGTGGTACTCTCAGGTAATGAAATTTAATAAAAAGAGGCTACTTTGACAACTGTCTCATAAACTGTGGTCTTTACTTCCCTGACTTTTGAAATGTGGACCACTGAATGTGGTGTAAATCTTCACAGTTGTTATCTGTAGGCATTATGTCGTGTGTATGTTCTGGGGGTTCTTGCCCTATTTTCTCAGTTACCACCTCCATCCTGTTTGGGGTTTTGTGGCTTTTTAAGAGAGCCTCTCCCTTTCTTTCCAGGACTGCTCAGTGGGCAGGGAGCCTCTGTGGGCAGCTTGTTGGCAGTCCTGTGTGACTGACCCTCGGAAGGTTTGGAGGATGGGCCTGCCCAGTCACAGAGGGACTTGGGCAAGTGGAGGGTGTTAAAGCCCTTCCTCAGCTATGGGGTCCATGGGGCATGGAAAGAAGGTCAGAGTCCCCCGGCTCCTCCATTCTTTCCCCCACTCCGGGACAGATCAGATATTCCGGATTTTGAATTCTGTTTTTACCACTGAACATCATGTGGCCTTTGGCATGTTATTTAATTTTTCTGAGCCTCAGTTTTCTTTTCTGGGAACATACCTTGTTGGATTATTGTAAAGACCAAACAAGAGGACCAGTGCCATGGTGTTAGGAATTAGGAGGCCTCCTGAGGTGACAGGGCTGTGTCTGTTCAGTTGTGAGGAAAAGAGGGGATTGGTCACTTCTGCCGTTGTCCATGCCATTGTAGTTTTAACCACATGAACTCGCTGTTTCTATAAGTCAGAAAGAGTTGAATATTGGCGGTGAGATCCCCTTTTTGGGTTCAAAGCTCGATAGTTGTTCCTGGAGGCTGTAAAGGTGATGAGTATGCAGATATGGTTATATACACATATATGTCATAAATATATGGCTGATACTCTGTTTTGAAAGGAAAAAAAAAAAAAAACACCTGAAAATTGCAAACTGATCACTTCAGAATTGACACCATGAAAAGCCAGCACTACTCAGTGCCATGGAAGACATTGTGGGACACCTGCATTGGAGTCAACTGAGGCTCTTGTTAAAAATGTATATTTCTGGTCCCACAGACCTACTGAGTCAGAATCTCCGGAGTTGGGTCACAGAAACTGGTAAAGAAACACCCCTGATGAATTTGATGCCCATTAAAGTTGAAAGACTACTGGTAAGAAATTAGCAATGACTCAGAGATCCGGTCCTTTGGAAAATTTATCAGATCTTCTCTGACTAGTGTTAAGAAAGCATCTGAGGAGCACTACATGAATTTTTACATACCAAACTATAATTGACTGAACAATATTCTTTTAATGAAGCAGAGGTTTTCTGGTGTCAGAAGAGAAAATTAATTGTGAAACAGGTAATTTATAGAAACTTCTGTTTCATATCCATTTTCCAACTTGGTAGCCTCTAGTAAATGTGATACGAGTCAGGAATTTTTAGGATATTATAGTAAAAAAGTAAAGACAGTTTAGAATAATCAGAACACCGATGACTTTAGATCTTTAAATTTATAGATATGAGCTGCACTTTGACATGACTTTTTCAGAGAAGAACATGAGACAAGATGATATTGGGAAGATTATTTTCCAGGACTTATTCCTTTATCTCATGTTCACTGAAATGAATGGACACTGTAGAATTATTGGCCTTAGGGGCCCCATTAGCATGGGCCAAAAGCTTGGCATTTTGATTGTAGTAATTCTTCAAATACTCACAAACCTCAAAATGGGCACACCAGTTTGTTAAAGCACTTGAAATTCCTACTATTAGCTCATCATTTTGACCAAGGAAGAAAGGTGCTCGTTGAAGTGCCGTCTCTGGGAAAGGTGGCTCATTAAGTCATCTTAAATATGACATCCCCAACTAGCTGTCACCTCCATAAGTTGACATCCTTAGATGTCAGATTTCTCACTCGTGAAATGAAGACATTTAATTCAAGGATCTATGAGGTCTCTCCAATCACTTAAAGAGTATGAGGCTTGTCATCTACTATACCTTAGCTCAGATTAGTTTGTCAGATAGCATGCTGTAAGAGAATGAGACCTGGATCAATGGGTCATTTTTGATAGATGAGGATGGGAGAAATATCTAGAACATTGGGTCCGATCTGAGAGAATGCCTGACACAGCATGAAGTTCCTTGTTAAAAGGAAGTGGGTGTTGAAGGGCTGTCTGAAGGATTTTTGATGCTTCCCACACTTGCCATCGACTGGCTCCACACAAAGGAAGATATGCACCAAGGCAGCTCACTCTTTTCCTCCATACTTGAGAACGTAGCTGCCGCGCACGGTGCCACCAAAGGTGCTATAGCCACCCGAGTGTTTAGGCTGTGAATTCTACTTAAATGTTGGCAACATAGATAAACCTAATTTCAGTAGCTTGGAATTGATAGTAATAAGTAAAAACTATGTGTTGAACACTAATTATGTGCTAAGTACTATGCTGAAAAGATATGATATTCTCAAACTCATTGCTGCCCAGCAGCTAATAAAAGCTTGGTTGAGAGAATTGATGGAAACTTTTGGAGGTAAAGCTGTCTTCACTCCTATCAAAGCCAGGCCCTCTGAGCATCGGGCACGTGCACCGTATTATGTCTTCCCTCCCCATGCACGCAGATGCAGAGTTGCCTTTTACTGATTTATCCTTTGATTTGATGCCAGCCACCTGTATTCAGGTGTGTTCTAAGCAAAAGCCTTTCCAGTGGAGTGTTCTGTCTATTAGAAAGGTGTTGAGGGGTGTTTTATTACACAATATAGAATCTTTATAATGACCTGGGGAGATTTCCTCCTGGGTCTTAGTTCCAGGGAAGGTATAATTCTCCTGTGCAGTTAGTTTCCTTTTGTGGACAAAGTGAATTGCATAACCCATCAAGTTTTCCTCTTTATGTTGGCTGTTAGAAAGCCAGATTCAAGTGGGTAGTTGGTAGTAGTTGGCACTTTTTGAACAGAAAAGCTCACTCAAAGCTGACTTTCATCAAACAGATTACTGGCTCCTGTAAGTAACAAAGTAGGCTGGGTGGGCACAGCTGGTCCCAGGGCTCATCGCAGGCATCGGGTTTCTTAGTCTTCCTCTCTAACTAAGTAAGCATCTTTTCCTCCCTCTGCTGCTTCTAAGTGGTTATAGGCTGAATCCTCCAGCTCCAAGCCCAGTGGAAAGACAAATTCTCTCCTCCATTGGTGCAAATCACTCCTGCTGTTGGACTCAGGGAGTCAGTTCACATCACCTGCTTCTACTTTATCCTCATGCGCTGCTTGGCCCACCCACTGGACCTGGGGTGTGGTCAGCACACCTGAACCATATGGAATAACATCGGGGAAATGGAGGGTTATTCACAGACAAATGGATTCTGTTACCCCTTAAGAGAGTGGATGCTGGCTGGGCTAAAAGCAACAAAACACCTAGAGTGACTATCTGTGCAATCAACCCTCATCTTTGATTCCTTTTCCTTGCCTGATTCTTAATCTCCTTTTCACTTTTCTCACCTCAATCTAATATACATTGTTCTATCTTACGAGGTCTAACAACTAGGTTCGCAAACTCATCCCAGAAAAACTGTTGCATATCTCATTACTGAATATCACTATGGTCACCTTCAAAGTACTCCCCTTGGGAAGCTATGCACTGACGCCAGCACCTAGTCCACCCGTCAAAGCAATTTTGAAACTCATTTTGGAATGGCCATCAGAGCTGTCATCGTATTACCCTTGATGTCCTGAATGTCATCAAAATGTCTTCCTTTCAATATTTCCTTTATCTTCGAGTAAAGAAAGAAGTCATTGGGGGCCAGATCAGGTGAGTAGGGAAGGTGTTCCAATACAGTTATTTGTGTACTGGCTAAAAACTCCCTCACAGACAGTGCCGTGTGACCTGGTGCATTGTAGTGATGCAAGAGCCATGAATTGTTGGTGAAAAGTTCATGTCGTCTTACTTTCACGCAGCCTTTTCAGCACTTCCAAATAGTGAACTTGGTTAACTGTTTGTCCAGTTGGTATAAGTTCATAATGAATAATCCCTCTGGTATCAAAAAATGTTAGCACCATCATTTTGACTCTTGGTTTGGACTGATAGAATTTTTTTTTTTATGGAGAATTGGCTGACTTCCATTGTGCACTTTGACGCTTTGTTTCAGGGTCGTATTGATACACCCATGTTTCATCACCAGTGATAACACAACCCAAAACATTATCTTGCCTCTCCAAAAGGTCTTGGCAAACTTCGACTCTCCTTTACTTTTGTTCATCGGTGAGCTTCTTTGGGCCCATTTTTTCACACACCTTTGTCATGCCAAGATTTTCAGTTAAGATTTTCGTAACTGTTTCTCTATCGATGTTTACTTGGTCTGCTATGCTTCTCACAGTCAGCCAATGATTTTGAGCACAATTTGGTGAATCTTTGCAATGTTTTAATCAGTTTTGCTCATTACTGGCCACCCTGACCTCTGTTCATCACTGACACATTCTCTACCCTTAGAAAAATGCTTAATCCATTTGTACACTGCCATTTTCTTCATGGCATTATCCCCATAAACTTGGACTAACATGTCCCTGATTCCACTTCCACTCTTGCCAAGTTTAACAAGAAATTCAGTGTTTGTTCATTGCTCTAATTCAAGCTCAGACATTCTTGAGACAGCACACAAAAACACACAACAACAGGAATGAACACCATTCAGCAAGACACTACCACACGTTGACCTGAACACAGCTGTGAGACACTGATATACCAAGGTTATGAAACCTTACCAAGCTGTTGGTACAGTGCTGCCGATGTAAGCGCACGGTGGCAAATGCGTGAACCTAATTGTCAGACCTCATATGTATCATTATACATGTATTAAATCATTTTGGAACTGGGTGGTAGTAGCAGAAAATAATGACTTCCAAATCTTAACATCTGAGTCATTGTTCTAAATATAACTTTTGTGTGTGTGCATTTCTTTTATTTCCTACTGACACCATGGAACACATTTATAGTTCACTAAGGGTGAAGGACACAGGAGTGGGAAGACAGTATAGAGGTTATTATAGTTTAGTTCCGTAGTTATCTTATGTTTTAAAGCATCAAAATCTTTTGGTTAAGCAAAATTTTACATAGGTAGAAAAACATAAAAAAAATCTCTCGGTTCAACAAAATTTTATGTGGACAGATTTAAAAAAATGACTTCAAATTGGCAAACAAAGTATAATGGTTAGCTATTGCTGTGTAACAAACCTCACAAAACTTGGTGGCTTAAAACAACCATTTACTATTTTTCATGTTCCATGGGTGGTCCGCAGATCTAAGCTGGGCTTGGTATACTTCCTGTATATGTCCCTTTGGTATTGGCTGGACTGTCTTGATGCTTTGGGGCTGTCTGGCTGTATGTTGGTCTAGGATGGCCTTGCCTGGGACATCTGGTCTTTCCTCTATGTGGTCCTTCATTCTCCAGCAGGCAGAGTTTCCAAAGAGAGGGCAAATGTGTGCCACGGCCTTTTGGCTTATCCATGGGAAGGGCATATTGTCTCTTCCACCTTGTTTTTCTGGTCAAAGCCAGTCACAAGGCCAGCCTTCAGTCAAGAGTGGGGAAGTAGAGTGCACCCCTTTCCATGTGGGGCCTCGGGGCTGCATGGCTGCATTATAAAGGATTCAAGGAGAGGTGGAGAATTGGGTCCCATGTAGGGGTCTGCCAGAACCCAGCACCTGTGCCCTGAGATGCCTCTGCTATTCAGAACACAGTTGGAAAGTCACTGGCAGTATGACAAAGAAGGAATTTAGGGTTGAAAGACGTGTGTTCAAGGGCCCACCCTGCCACTTCCTGTCATCTCAGAGAGAAGTTGTTTAACTTCAGTGAACTCAGTTCCTTATCTGTAAATAGGGTCATTCAATGACATTTTGATTCATAGGTTTGCTTCAGAGGTCAGATAGGATAACTGACAGTACAACTTTTACAAATTCTTGTGTCTCTAGGTGTATTCTGAAGGTGATTACAGCTTGATTTAACTTGAGTTCTCCTGACTGTGTCATTTATCAGCTGTGAAAGTCACATCTGTGGATGTAGAAAGGGGATGATGTTTCTCTCCTTGGTCATCCTATGAAAAACACAGTGCCTGGCCTATGCCATTGTTAGAGCCCTTTGACCGTGGAATAACCTTGAGCCATTGCCTTGTGTGTTTCCTTTATGTCTGCAAAGCTGATGGGGTACTGTTTCCCAGCCCCAGGTTTTCTTCCATTTGTAATCAGATTGATGAACTTAACCTCTATTTCCTCTGGTTTCCCAGGAGCAAGGCAAATGGAAATATGAATATTACATACCACCTGGGTGCTGGGTCCTTTACATGTTATAACAGCCAAAGCAATTCTATAATGTGAACATGGTGGCACTGTCATTTTATGATTTATGGAACTCAGGCAGCAACACATTCTAGGGTGTAACACAGACAGTGGGTACAGCTCTTTGGGGACCCCAGTGTGCTCCTTTCCTCCAGTGCTTCTTGGGCCCAAAGACTCTGTTCCTGTCCCTGCTTTTTGGGCCCAACGCACATGTCGTAAGTATCAAGTATGCTTAACTATTTGGTACAATTTCTCATTTTGATGTGAAAAACAATTGTCAAGTTGGCGGAGCTCAGCAGAGCAGTGTGGCTACTGCTGCTTCACAACCCCCTGAAGTAGTAAATTAAAGGGAAAATACCTCACTTCTAAGTAACTTGAAGGAAATTAATTGATTAGAGACATTATCCATGTTTTTCAGAAGCAGAAGAGGGCAGAATGTTGTCTTCCGTATCGCTTCAAATCCTCTAGGGAGAATTGTTTTTGTAATTTCTGTGTTTAGCATCTGGGTAACTGATTGAGGTGAAAAGTGTAAAATCCTTTGTAAATCTCTTGCCTGTGTGCTTTAGTGATCTCAGGGGCAAAATGCCACTAAGGTCAGAGATAATTTATTTTAAGACTCACTTCAGGTGGAAGTGGGCAGGCCTTTGGAGATTGATGTTAACCACCTACTTTAGAACAAATTGCTTTTTCTTTTGAGGTTGGACAAGGCAAAGAAAGCATGTAGATCCACATTGGAAGGAATGAAAACAGCTTAATGAGTCAGGTCTAATGTAATCACCATGGGAAAGAACTATTCGGTCTATATAGTCTACAATAAATAGGCTACGTATTTTGCTTATTTTAATCATCTTTTTTTCTTTTTTGCAACATTATTGGGGAGACTCATACCAAAAAAACTGCATTAATAAAAGTAGAATAAGTGAATGTTAAAAAGAATATTAAACATCTTTCACTGATTTTTTTTAAAAAGCATGAATTTAGATCTTTTTGCCAAAGTCATTTATGAAATGATGATGACTTAGATGCAAATTTATACATAGTAACTTATTGTGAAAGGTTCCTGAGTAGCTGGAGATAAAAAGGGGTGGTTTGCTCATTGTTAAGGGTGAGCAGGACCCCAGGACTGGACCGTAAGGTCCTAGTGTTTGATTCTGCTCCCCTCTGGCATGTCATTTGGGTCATGTCTCCTAACTGTGACTCAGGTCCCAGAAGAATAAAATGGATGTTGTGATAACTACTTCGGGTACCTAAAAGGAGTATGAGGATCAGATTCAGTAATTTAAAAAAACTGCTTTCTCAGCCATCAAGTTCTGGCCACGTGTGAGCTGCCTTGCTGTTGCACACCCATTGCACACCTTTGGTTGGCATTGTTTCCCAGGGTTTCAGTTTGAGTCAGGACGGTCTGTGGAGCTAACCTGTGCTCCTCATGCTGCCCCCGCAGCGCCCCTCCTAGGTCTGCTTTTAGTGAAAATACAAAAGCTGCCAGTCACCAGGTGGTTGTTCCCTATCGCTTTATAAACAGGAAATTGCTAGTAAGTTGGCTTTTTTTTTTTTTTTTTTTTCTCTTGGGATGCTTTCTGAATGCATACTCTTTATTCTATTCTGGGCCACCCCTCGTACCCCAGAATTATTCTTCATGCCTCAATTCTGTAGGTTGGAATTCTGGTGGACTAAAACTGAACACAGGTGTGAGGGATCCTCAGTGATTAGCAGAATAGTCAAGGGTTGCTTGCAGCGCATAATCTTTTCCAAAACGAAATCATGTAGGATTAGAGTGAAATGGGGCAGGATGGAGTCCTCCTGCTGTAGGAAATAGCTGACCTTTCTGTGGGAGAGGACTTGTGGATGAATTCTGTAATGAGCCCTGGGGGCCGGGCTGGCTACTGAGAACATAAGAGAGTCCAAGGGGAGGGTTTGCTCACAGGAGCCCACAGAAAATCTCCAGGGGCGCACAGGTAAGCTGAAGGCTGGCCTGGCGAGGGCGCTTGAAGCTGTCTGCAGGCAGGAAGACGCTGAGGCAGGGATCTCCAGGGGTCAGCTCACAGAGGCAGGGTACGGGGTGGCAGGGTGCCAACGGAAATTAGGAGCTGCCCACAAGGCACGGAGCACTATTTGGGTGTGATTCAGAGGAAGGGAGGGAAGAGACCCCTGAAGAATATTTTCTTTAATGTTTTCTGTTTCCTCTTAATATAGGATGCCTCCTAACAAGTGAGTTTTTGGATAGTTTCATCTACTTAGAGCAGATGCAGAAGGGGAAAGGCCCGGGAAATTGGAGAGAGGAGCAAACTTTTAAGTTTGTTGTTTTTTAATCAGAAGATTGTGTTGTTAGTGACTTGGTCTCTTTCCCTTCTGTCGCCATGCAGTAGGTTGTATTTGCTGCTGTTCTTAAGGTTGACTGTTGTCATGTGAGGCAGCCTGTTCGCTTCGCCATTTGTCGTGCAGGGTCTCTAGTCCCGCTCCCCACATAAGAACGCAGGATGTGGCTAGGCCAGAAAGGAACACCCACGGAGCCATAGGTAGGGGAGTCATACCACTATAGTCTCTTTGGCGGCTGGAGTCACAGGACCTGCAACCTGCCGTCCGCTTCTCTGCCAACCGACCGACTCAACTCACGATTCTCTACTCACTCCCCAAGCAGTGCAGCGCGGCAGTTACAGTGGCTAATTGGCTAACTGGTTACAGCTGACGGCCAACTAGCCACAGCTGACGGCCATCTACTACCCAAGCCAGCACCTTTCCACGTGAGGCCGAGAGCCTGGACACTGCTCTCTGGGACTCTGTCCCCACAAACGTGCTGGATAGGAATTTGTCCAGAAGATGGACAAGTGTGGGGGATTAGGGAAGATTTACGAATCAAAAACTTGGTTTCTCTTTTATTCTAATGCCTGATATCGTGGTCCTAGGTTTTCTTTTTTTCCTATTTCTTCTTTCTTTCCCCTCCTCCATCACCGCTGTTCTTGCAGTGGAATTATCACTGTACAGGCTACTTAGCATCCTGTTTCTCCTCTGAAGGGTGTGGATAGGACAGAGAGTGTTGGTCCAAATGGTGAAAATAACCACTACTATGTCAGGCACTGGCTGGTGCTTTATCTATTTTCTAATCAGCACAGGGTACTTAAGGGTAAAAGTATTAGGTTGGTGCAAAAGTAATTGTGGTTTTTGTAATTATTTTTAACTCTCTAAACCACAATTAATTTTGCACCAATCTAATATTATAATAACAAAAGGACAACTAATGCTGACTGAATACTTAAAATGTCTAGGCATTTTAAATGCTTCTTTATACGTATTACCTGATTTAATCCTGATAATCACATAAATTACCCCCATTTCATAGGCCTGGAGGTAGTAAGCTCAGAGGCTCTGCAAAGTGACCAAGCTTAGAGAAGTTATAAGAGCAAAGCTGAGATTTGAACTTGACCAGCCTGAACCTGAAGCCACTAGCAACAGTCCTTGCCAATTCTTCGTCTGTATCAGACACAGTTAGAATCACTGCACACACCGTGAACTTAACCTGCTTCTGTTTCAAGATGCTGGATTGGTCTGTACTTATCTCTTTTGACGGGTTAACTAGAGGTTCAGGCAGGGTTGGGCAGATGGTTCAGTTAGTTGTAAAAGGCATTGGACCCTGAATAACAGCATGAAGGAATGGAGGAGCCTTATCAGGCTGGTTTTTTTATTTTGGAGGATGACTTCCAAACAGTCAGTGGGTGAGTTTACTCATTCTGGATACTATGTGGTAACATAACCAGCAAAACTGTTAGGGTGAGGACCAAAACAAGGGATAGACACTTCTTTATGAGAACGTGCTCTAGTAAAGTAATTTTCCTGAACAAGGAGCAGATGCTGGTAAGTTCCAACATCTGTGGGGCATTGACTCTAGGTAGTTGTCGTGCGGGAGACCCTGCTCGCTCCGCCATTTGTCGGGCGGGACGGCCTGCAGGGTCTCTGGTCCCGCTCCCCACATAAGAACACAGGACATGGTGAGGCCAAAAAGGAACACCCACAGAGCCATAGGTAGGGGAGTCATACCACTATGGTCTCACTGTAGGCTGGGCCCACCGGACGTGCGACCTGCCGACCGCCTTTCCGCCAACCGACCGACCAACGACTCCTCCACTCTCTCGACTCTGTTCCTCTCCTCTCTTCCGCTCTCCTCGGCTCTGCTCGGCTCTTCGGCAATCCTCGTAGCCGCAGCAGTTATACCAGCGGCCAATCGGCTAACCGGCCACAGCCCACGGCCATCCACCACCCGAGCCAGCACCTTTCCACGTGAGGCCGAGAGCCTGTAAACTACTTTCTGGGGGTCTGCCCCACAGTAGTTTTCTGACTTTCATGCTTGTATATCCAGTCAAAGAATTAAACACAGACACACACAAACAACAAAAAAAGCATAAAACTGGAAACTTCTTTGTACATTGATAAGTTTACATCTGAAATTTTGCATCATGTTTATACAGTTGACAAGGAGGGAATTTATGCCATAATGTAAATGTTGACATTTTAAAATAAAACTTTTATAAAAATCTTTGAAAGACATCCATCAGAAACAGAATTCAAATATCAAAGGGATTTGATATCCTTCATTTAAAATTACATAAAAAAGCTTTTATTCAATTGAGAGGAATTTTACCTCCTTAATTTTTCTCCTTGAACTAGTATTTACATTTTATTTTCCTATAGAATCTTACCATGTTATAACATGTTTGAGCTTGAAAGTATTTTATAAAATTTCTGTGCAATAAAGTATGTATAAAAATGAAATTTTAGTTCTGTCTTTATGTGACAATAAAGCTCTAAGTGCTAAATTTTATCTAGTTGAAGTCTCACTAAAATTATTAGTATATGGTTAAATCATTGTTAAAATTTACTGGAAAAGTAGTTCAGAAATCAGCTGGGCTTTTTAAAATATTAGTTCATGTATCTGTGAATAGATATTACTTACTGCTAAACAGATAAAACAATTCTATTTCCATTTTTCATTTTCATAATTATGTGTTGAGAAACCTGTTCATATAACTAGGTAGATAGGACTAGAGGATTTTTGTTATAGCAGTGCCACTTTGAATTTCAGTTTTCAAGTTATATGCCAAAATTTACATCAATATGTAGCATCAGAAATTATTTTAATGACCCATATAAGCTGATAATTTGATTATTTTCATTCTCAAATTGTTGAAAGCGAAAAATTGGAACCGACTAGTCTCCAAAGACTTGTTGTCCAGTCATGTACCTTCTCATTTGCTGGGAAATAAAGCAATTATACAAAGTAACCAAGATTCAACCATAACATCCATTCATCCAGGTGTTAATTGCACCTGTTATTTTTTTTTAATTTAAAAACATCCTGGTTTAATCCAGAAATACAGAAATATCCAGAAATAATTGTGAAAACAAATGATATTCCTTTTAATATACTTATCCAATGAATGCTTTAAACATATATATATATATATCTGTATGTGTGAGTGTGTATATATATATATACTTTTTATTTTTGTCTAACCTTAGAGGTGAAGATTTAGGCTAATCAGTGAATGAAAAGAATCTGTCGTACGGTTTGGTTAGCACAACAGTCCTCAGCAAAGCTATCAGTGAAATCAGCCTTACTTTCTGTCAGAAAAGTTCTCAGTTTTTAATTTTAAATAAGTGGTAATTTGTATTTTGAGGAAAATTTTAGAAAACAGTACAAAGAAATATGACAGATTATTAAAAGCAGGTTAGTCAAGCTTAAAATGCTATAGATTTAGTAGAATTAACTTTGTTTTTCAGTAAGTTATAAAATCATGGCAAATCCTTTCTGGTTTTCATTAACTGATATTAATGTAATATAATGGGCACCTAAAATTTTGAGGAATTATAAAGAGAGGATTACAATTAAAAAGCATGTTGTTTATCTGTAAATATGTGTGAAAGTGTGTATTGAACGCTGGTGTTTGACTTCTGGAGTAATTAATCATGGACATACTTTCAGAAGTATTACATCAATTTCTGAATCAGGATTCAACTTTTCTTATTATATTTAATAAAAGAGTGGTATAGGCTACTTAAAATAAATTGACACAACAGCGAATTGACATTTTTGTTAATAAGAGGTACAATATATTAAAAATTTTATGAGGACTGATTTTTCATTAGAAAAATTACATCGTAAATAAATATTTGATAAATTTTAACTATCTTACTGTAAAATGCACATTTAATCTAAACTAAGTCTCATGTGTTTGTATTTGTGAGTTTTTCTGGTATAATCTAAAAATTTTGGAAAGCATTGCAGTTATATTTAAAAGAATCAGTGTCAGGAACATCCACACTTTTAGTTGTTTGAAGGTTCTTTTCTTTCCAGCTAAGGTCATACTTTAGTGTGAGTATATATGCTAACAATTAATCAATATGTTTGGGTACATTTAAAAGTAATTTTTTTCATTTAATATTTACTAATGTCATTTTTTTTATTTTTCAGTTTTTTATTTCTCCAGTTCTCCCTCTGTGAAATGCATTCTTTATGGTCAAGAGAAGGAAGATGTGTGGTCATTAAATTGTATAACATCCTACAAGGGCTAAAATATTTTATCTCTAGAACAATGTTTTACTCTTAAATGATATATGGATATGACAAGGAAAGACATGAAGCCCTACAGTGAGTGTCTGGTATTTGATTAACGAATCCTTCCTTGATTTTGATTAAAGAATCCTTCCTTGGGAGAAATAGCTCACAGTGTTTCTTAGATGCCACGCATGATTTTGTACCTGCGAGGTTTGCCTTCCTTTTGTAAGGCGTGAAGTCTGTTGAGAAAGGGCAGACAGGAAAAGAGAATCTACCTGATGCTAAGATGGAAATTGGTACCCTTTACTCTGTCAGTGCTAGGTTCCCCTTAATTTTCCTATAGCTGCAGAGGTCCCCTTTTCTATGGATTTGACAGGACTTTTACACTGACACGGGAAATGATGGAGCAGGGCTCTATGGCTGGGGGTCTGTAGACTTTATCTTTCCAGATAGAGACCTTAATTTAAAAAAAATAATTTTTTTAGAACAGCTTTAAGTTCATAGCAAAATTAAGAGTAAAGTACCGGAGATTTCCCGTATGCCCTTGCCTCGCGCATTCTCAACGTCCCCACCAGAGTGGTGCATTTGTTACAATAGATGAACTTGCACTGACGCGCGTTATCACCCAAAGTACATAGTTTACATGAGAGCACTCCATGGGTGTTGTACAGTCTGTGGGTTTGGACAAATGTATTATGACATGTATCCACCATTGTAGTATCATACAGAGTATTTTCATTGCCCTAAAACCCTCTATGCTTAGCCTGTTCATTCTTTACCTCTCCCCCAACAAGAAGAGGCAGAAACCAAGCTGGTGAACTCTGGTTTATTATTGTAATTCAATTCCTATCTAGACTTAGTCTGTGATTTGGGCAAATGTTTTATGTCTCAACTATTCCTTCTGAAATCAAAACAGGGCATTATGACTTAAAAATAGTTTTGATGTTAGAACTTTAGCTTATGAGTCATCATTAATTATATGAAAACTATAACAATGGTGTAAATTCCTCATTTGACCTGAAATAATCTACTTGACCTAAAAGAGTCTTGCAAAAAAAAGTTTCCCATTATGCAACTAAATCTTCTAGACAATTGACAGTTTCCAGTTGAATTCTCACCTCATTCCAGAACTTTGAGGGCAAGAAGCACAGAGAGCCAAAAAGATGCTTAAAATGGCCTGTGTGTCACCAAGACTTTTTATTAATTGAAATTTCCCACTTCACTTTGTGTGGTCTTTCTGATGTTTGTTTAATGGGAAATGGGTGTGAATTATCTTATTACATGGATCTTGAAGCACAGGTTCAATGGTTCGTTCAGGCCCTAGAGAAAGCCAGCACTCAGGTTTCCCGTGAGTTCTAAAGGGAGGTAGCAAGTCTTTCGTAACACACTACTTAGGAAAATGATGAGACACATTATCCCTTTACTAATCTGAAGTCTAATTTCTCCTTTAAATTTCTTTTAGAAAATACAACACTAGTATCTAGTATGCATTTTAGTAATTTTCGTACATGAGGTTATTTATAATGTGTTTTGAGGGGCACTGAAAAAGATGGTAAGGTGGTGAGTTATCTGAGATCAACCCATTGGCTAATGGTTGTTTCCAAAGTGATGGATAGTGTAAAGCACAGTTCTCTAAAGGAGAGTCTGTGCTCTTGGAGCCTGAAAAAATTGTGCACTCGGATGTAATAAGAGTGGGACTCTATCCAAATATTATAAATTAATCACAAGGAAATAAGAGTGAAAGGTACAGAGAATAACCTGAAAGCATATTCACTAAAGCATTATTGCGGCTATATGTAAAACTGGGAAAATCTAAGTACTCAACATCAGAGAATAGATTAAGTCATGGTATAGTCACATAATAGAATGTCACTGAGAATGATGACAAAGAAAAAAATATATATATAGATATATATATATATTTTAATTAAAGTTTATTGGGGTGACAATTTTTAGTAAAGTTACATAGCTTTCAGTTGCACAATTCTGTAATGCATCCTCTATATCACATTGTGTTTTCATTATCCAGGGTCAGTTCTCCTTCCATCACCATATATTTGATCCCTTTTACCTTCGTCTACTATCCCTCTCCCCGCTTACCCTCTGGTAACCACTAAACTATTGTCTGTGTCTATGAGTTTTTGTTTCTTCATTTGTTTGTCTTGTTCCTTTATTGTTTTCAGTTTTATATGCCACATATCAATGAAATAATATGATTCTCGACTGATTTATTTTGCTTAGCATAATAATCTCAAGATCCATCCATGTTGTCACAATTGGCATTGTTTCATCTTATGGCGGAATAGTATTCCATTGTATATCAAACTAAAAAGCTTTTGCACAGAAAAAAAAAAAAAAAAACATCGACAAAATAAAGAGGCAACCAACCGAATGGGAGAAGATTTTTGTAAACCATGCCTCTGATAAGGGGCTAACATCCAAAATAGATAAGGAACTCATACAACTCAACAACAACAAAAAACAAATAATCCAATTAAAAAATGGGCAGAGGACTTGAATAGACATTTCTCCAAAGAGGTCATATAGATGGCCAAAAGACATATATGAAAAATGCTCAACATCACTAATCATCAGAGAAATGCAAATAAAAACCACAATGAGATAGCACCTCACACCAGTCAGAATGGCTATCATCAACAAGACAAATAGTAACAAGTGTTGGAGAGGCTGTGGAGAAAAAGGAACCCTCATACACTGTTGGTGGGAATGCAAATTGGTGCAGCCATTGTGGAAGGAAGTTTGGAGGTTCCTCAAAACATTAAGAATAGAATTACCATATGACCCAGCAATCCCTCTCCTGGGTATCTACCCCAAAAATCTGAAAACATTTATCCATAAAAACATATGTGCTCCGATGTTCATTGCAGCTTTATTTATGGTGGCCAAGACATGGAAACAACCAGTGTCCTTCGATAGACGATTGGCTAAAGAAGACAAGAATATTTAAGAATGTGAAAACAACAACAACAAAAAGAATGTGAGATGATCACAACATAGTGATGTAGGATTAAAACTAGTTACAAAATCATGTGCACAGGATAATGCCAATTTTATTTAATGTTTAAAATGTTTATTTAAAAAACTGGAAATGTATCAAATATTTCAAGCCCAAAGTGGTTATTTCCGGGGAGTGGATTTATTTATATTTTTGCTTTCTTTTAACTGTTTTATGTTTACCAGGTTTTCTTCTATATCCATCTTATGATAAAAGTTATTTAAAATAGTGACTATGTAAAGAGTTGAATCCATGAGTATTTAACACAATAAAGAGCTGTGATGATTTTGTGAGTATGAACTGGCAAAGACTGATGAGCATCCCCCACTTCTAGAAACTGAACAGTGAAAGAGGAAAATTCTCAGATGACACAATTTACTTCCATTTTTCATTGCTGTGAAATGTATAAAACACAGAACATACAAATGTAGATGTGAAAATGCATTGCAATGTGATTTTTTAAACAGATTGTACCCTTAGCCAGTTGTCTTCTAATCCTCATTTGGCTGCTTTTCCTCTGGAATTGTTTCTTTGCTAGAGTGTTAATGGATTGGTTAATTTGTGAGCAACACTCCTAATTGTATTAAATCTCTACAACCTTATTAAGCATTTGTGCAGAATTAGATCAGAGAGCTTGGAAGCAGTGTGCCAGTGGTGGGAGGGACGGAGGGAGAAATAAGGGGAGGGAAGGAGGGAGGATGAATGAGCTAACAAGTGAGTTTGTGTTCTAATTGAGCACCCCCCAAAACAACAAAAAACAAACAAACAAAAACAACAACAAAATTGAAAACCCTCCCACTAAAAATTCAGAAGTATTCTGAAGCACGTAAAACACCTTTCTTGCTATATGTTTAAACACCATGAGAGAGAGTGAGAGAATATGAATGAGGGCCACCTTGTTCTTTTTATTTAGATCTGTTAGGATTTACTTTTATTTGGGTGAAAAGAAATGAGTGAGAATTAACAAAATCTCGAGTTCTGTATTTTTAATTCTGATTGCCTCTGTTTATATTTAGACACCAGAGGATAGGACAGATATTCTGTGCTTAAAGAGAAAAAAATTGAGAAAATATAACCGGACAAGTCTATTTTGAAAACTAAAAATAATAGCCTGAAATATACTGATATTTAAAAACCATGGCTGGCAGCTGCTTTCTTCTGTAAATAAGGGAGATGAATTCAGCACCCGAGAATGCGTAGCACGCCTTGGAGAAGTGGGGACAGGGAGAATGGATATGGAAGCACTAACACTGACCTCTGGGTGTTCTGATCATGCGTCCCATTTCTTATACATAAAAATTTTAGCAGCCTGTGTGATTTAAAGTTATAGATTCCTTGTATTATGTATTTTAGCACTTTCCATGTAAGAAATATTGAAGTACCGTTGAGGATGAAACCTGATTGAAACCCAAAAGCAGTCTGAAGTTTTACTTTCTTAATAATTCCATTATATCTCACTAGGAATGTTTTTCTTGTCATTTCTGTTTTAAATTGGATGGTACCATAGATTTTGAGTCACCTGGAAAATAGTAAAATAAAAGCTATAATTAACTTCAGAAGTTTTACATAATCATGTTTGTGCAGGTGAAATGGACTGGGAGGGTAAGCATAAGGCTCACAGAACTGTAGGAAAGAGCAGAGTCTGTGATGTTGCTTCCTCGGCTCTCTGGGAGCTCCCGCTCATCGTGCATTCCCCTCACCAGGCGGAAGGATAGCTATGGAATGTCCCAAGTATGTTCCTAAAAGCTTTGCACTCCTCTACCAGGCTGGGTCTTCTGCCCTAGTGCCACGGGGGTGGTGGCCTGGTCACTCATTGCCATATGCATAGACTAGTCTCATGCATGGCCTTGCTTTTGCTCCTGGTGGGCCGCTGTGTACCGCTTGTCCTGGACTTTTCCTGCTCTTGAGATGGCAGGCTACTGACCACCTGAGGAGGGGAACAGGCACATAGGTACCACACATGCGCCGTCCTGCGCTGTCTCATGCATTGGAAGTGGCTCCTTATTTAGCAGCCCACCTCTGGGGCTCTTAGTGCATCAGCATGACCTTTATAGTCAGTGGGGTCCTGCCCTAGTTGGAGATTTGAAAGATTGGAGTGTGTGTGATAAACAAGAGGTAATGCTGATAACATGTTCCAGGAAGAGATACATTGCTAAGGTTTAGTTAATAAACATAAAGGTAGTAAGTGTGTGCGCGCATGTGTGTCTGTGTGTGTACTTGTTTGCTGTGAGAGGGAGTCGAACTGAGAAGATAAAATTGCCCTTTTCTTTGGAGGCCGTACATAGTGAGTTGAAAACAAGACTCTGGAGGTTCTTTCCATATTTGAAAGGTGAAAAAGGAATATTGACTTCCCTTATAACCTGGACTGGAACATTTTCAAGACATGTTCAGCAGGTTCCTTCCATTCCTTTGAGATTTTCTAGCTCCTTGTAATGATGTAAACACATTCCCCATTGTTTTGCAGTCAGTAAAATACATAGGTGAGCTTCCTGGAATAAAATTTGTGGTAAGGATAGTGTGCAAACCAATGGCGTAGTTAATAATTGCTGGTGCGCTGTTACTTTGCTTTTTTCCCCTTTAATTGGCTGAGTATTAATAAACTCATGGTTTATTTCAAGGGCACAGCTGGTTTTTACTGGTCTTGCTGAAATTTCGGGAAGAAAGCTAAAGAATTAACATAATAAATAATTGTTGCTTCCAGGGTTTTTTGTTGTTACGATAATCAAATGTTCAAAGCAAGCCACTTGAGCAGAAAGTAATTGCCCTGACAAGCACGGCAGAGGCAGCGTTGACGATGAAGCCGCCCTTCCTTCACTGTCAGCCAGGTTTGCGATCTGCGTACATGTTTCCTCACATTATGGAAATGTCCTTTTCCTATCAACAGTGGAGAGGAAACTCCAGGCTTCTAATTAATCTTGGCTGACGTTTGATTTCACACCCAAGTTAAAGGCTGGAGGCGGTGTGTCTCCCCCCTCCATACCATGTACATGGCCACAGGCAATTCTCTCCATTAATGTCAAATTGCATCTGTGTGTCTCGCTGTGGCTGCCACGTGTCAGTCATTAATGCATTAGCAATCACTTAAGTCCACTTTCTACCTGCTAGTTCCCTGCCAGAGGAAACAGCATGGCAGGAATTTTGCTTTGCAAGCCTTTAACCTTGAACCTCTCTATTCATGACATAAAGAGCTTACTCAGATAGAATGCTTTACAGATTATAACGTGCCTGTGCCTACTTTGCCAGTTGTGAATCTCAGCAGCTTGGTGAGGAAGGACATACACCTGCAGTTCACAAATGTGGAGACTGAGACTCAGAAAACCTGCGTGGCTTATCTAAGGTTTCGTAGTATCTAAGTGATGGAGCTGGGATTTGAACCCAGAACTCTTTGGTCAGATATAATGCTATTTTTCCTAAGTGCATTAGAGTGCTTTTTGAGGATAGACTTAAGTTTTAACTTGTCTGTCTGTACACCCCGCTTCCACAGTCTACTTGGGGGAAGCAATAGACATTTTTGATTGGTAAAAGAAAAAAAATCAAATTTATGGAAGAAATAGTAAAGTCAGTTCCATTTAATTTATTTGAAGTGGGGTGTCGTGCGGGGTGGCCTGTGGGGTCTCTGCTCCCGCTCCCCACATAAGAATGCAGGATATGGCTAGGCCAAAAAGGAACACCCACGGAGCCATAGGTAGGGGAGTCATACCACTATAGTCTCACTGGAGGCTGGGTTCACACGACATGCGACCTGCTGTTCACTTCTCTGCCAACCAACCAACTCTCCTCGACTCTCCTCGATTCCCCAACGTAGCCACAGCAGTTATATTAGTGGCCAATGGCTCAATGGTTACAGCTGACGGCCAACCAGCCACAGCTGACGGCCACCTACTACCCGAGCCAGCACCTTTCCACATGAGGCCGAGAGCCTGGAAACTGCTCTCTGGGGCTCTGTCCCCACAGGGGCATAAAGGGATAAGAAAATGACTAACATAAGAGTGAAAGAGAAGGGTGAATATACCATTGTATATCGGCTTTAAGCTCCTTGGCAGTCGTGGGAAGAGGGAAATGCAGAAAGTCTTTCCCTGAGAGAAACAGTTTTTTTTCTGGTTTCTGTTTCTACGAGGTTCTATATCAGCAAGTTGAGTGATTCTTCTTGTGATATTCTTCTCAGTTTTGGTATCATTGTGGTGGCAGAATGCATACAGGTATTTTTTTTTTTTTTTTTTTAACTTGACCTCCCAGTTGAAGGAATAACTTGAAAACCATTCAGTGAAGGCAACTCTGGGAGGCAAAGATGATGTGTAGCTGACTTGATTAGGGACAGAAATCAGCATACCTAGCAGAATAAAAAATTGCTTCTTTCTTAAATTTGCATCCTCAGAGCCCACTTCTGTGCACTGAGTTTTGAGAGTTGAGACCTCAGTAGTACTCGCGCAGTGCCTCGGAGTTGAAGGTCTTGCCACCCTCTGAATGGCTCATTCAGGGACAGCGGCCAGGCTGGACATGGGCAGGAGCCAGGGTACTCTTCTGGCTCAGACAGAGCTTGGTGGTGACCCCAGAGCTCTCCACTGTTGAGGATGGCAGAGATGACTTTTGCCTGGAGCATTTGGAGCTGGTGGTACCTGGCAGTCACTGTGGCTCTAGGAAAACCTCAGGGAGAAGGCGCCCATGAAGTACCGAAACGTAAGCAGCGTCGGTGCCTTGATGGGCCGGCCTCTGAGGAGGAGCTGGCTGCCAAAAGCCCCGCTAGGAATGAAACACATTGACCTGAGGAAGTGATGGTATTTTTATTGCAGCGTAAGTGTTAGGAATGTCTGTCACACAGTGATTTTTGTTCTGGCAAAATGTTCACCCATTTGGGGGGTGGGGAGGCAACAATTAGGTGAAGGCTGATGGTAACACTGGTTCGTGATAGTGCCATCCTAGGAGGTACAGCATTGCAGGAATGCTCGGCGGGTCGCATGGATCCTGTTGTGGTCTCAAGTTGCTGCCTTGCAACGAGAGCGGTGGCACAGATACTTCAGTCATGTTACTCCGTCCGTACTTCAGTATGTTTATTGTCACTAATAGATGAAGAGCTTCTTGTTGATTATATAGTGAAGACCTCTGGTGCCATTTTGGGGTTGTTGCCCTGCTCTGCTGCTGTTCATCTGGAAATATTTGAATTTGGTGCACATGTTATATGCTGAGGCCACTTGGGACTGAAGCAGTAAAGTCTTCACTTTTCCAGATAATAATAAAACCTAACATTTGTGTAGTTTTACAGTTTTTATTTTGTTCTTTCTCAAAACAATTTTGTCCTGAACAAAGAATCTCGTGATGCTGGTAATAGCACTCACATTTTAGAGACAGGGGAATATACTCAGGCTTGGCCAGGAAGTAGCAGAGCCCCAGGTTGGGAACATAAGCTTTTGGGGTTCATACATGAGGGTATTTTCCCATGGTCCCACAGTGCTCCCCTCCCCATGTGGAACAGGATGTGTAATTTTTAATGCCCTTTCCCCAGCTGGCCTAGAGCAAAGGAGCAGTGTGTTGCGTTGAATGAGCTAATCTAACTCATGAAAAAACGTGGGACCTAATCATCTTTATGTTTTAATAAGCTGTCGCTGAGTCTTCTCACGCCCAGAACATGGTGGCTTTTGTTTACCTGATTGTTTTATTACATGAATGCTAATATTGTGCTAGTTACTGGGGATCAGGGGTGAGCAAACAGGCCTGGTCCCTCTCCTCACGGGCTTGCATTTTAGTGGAGGGGGCACACAAAAACTTGTAAAATAACACACCAAGATGAATGCTACAAAGAAAGTCACACCATGAACTTAGAGCCTATGTGATGGGGAAGACTTGAGCTAATCAGAGAAGGCTGCCCTGGGGAAGTGACTTTTGAGCCAATCATTCTTGTTGTCACAAGAAGAATATGAAAATAATATCACAGAAAAATTTCCCCAATATGTCTTTTTGATAGAGACTAGGTGAATAAATACTCATGGTTAAAATGTCAAATTGAACTATTTTACTTTGAAAGGAATAAAGTCATTGAAATGGAGACCCAAAAGTGAACAAAGAGTATTGAAATGTAATAGGTTATTTTCAGTTTTAGTTTTAAAACATCGTATTTTCTTTCTAGATTTCTGATTATTGAATATTTTTCAACTAAATATTTTACCCTAAATTGGGACTAAATATATAGACATAAGATAGGTGAGTTTGTTTAAAAAAACACACAAAACAACAAGAAACCCACAGAAAACTGATAAATGTTGCTCAGTTAAAACCTATTTGCCTTTTTTAGAAAATGACCTAATTTCTCTATCTCGTCTTGGAGGTAACTACTAGATTATTCTGTTATTTCTCTCAATCCATGTACTTTTTCCAAAGTGTTATGTACCCTCCCCAAATAAGTAGGTGGGTGCTCCTTGACCATCCCCGGGAAGGTTCTCACCACAGATGCCTGATTTATAATTAAATTAATTGTTTTTAATTAAACTTGATCACTCAGTGTCCCTGATGCCTAGAATGGTGTGTGGCACATATCAGACACTCATTTCTTCAGTAACTGAATGAGTTTTGTAAATTACAGCATTGTGTAGTTTGCCTTTTACCCTGAAACATCTCTAGCAGAAATTCCATTATGTAGTTAAACTTTTAAAACTAGTTTTGTACATATATTTTAAACTCAGATCTTCTAGGGATATTTTAGTAGAAACTATTCTTTATAGTGAATTTATTTACCTTTTATACATGTACAGTTTCTTTCCCCTTTAACTGTTTTTTGTTCAAAATAATATTCTTTTTTTTTCATAGACCGAGTTTGGAAAATAGTAAAAATATAAAGAAGAAAAAAGGTTTATAATACTGCTACTCATTATAATTACTGTTGTTCAATATGTTTCCTCTAGTTTGTTTGAAATTTATATGTGCGTTTTTAAAAATTAGAATCATACATATGTAATTTTATATTTTTCTTTTTTAAACTTAACCTGAAATTGTGACCTTAAATTAAATTATCTTTAATAATCTTAAACTATATTTTCACATATTCTTAAAATTTAGGGAGCCATTTTAGAGCTTGATTTTCTTGGCTGCATAATATTTCTTGCTATAGAAGTACAGTTTTTATGCAACTTTCTCTGAGGCTGGGAAACATTGTTTCCCAGCTATGGATATTATGGTAAATGCTAAATTGTGTTGTGATTATTATCTTTCTACACACATCAGTTATTTGCACATCCCTGATTATTTAAGTAGGACAAATCACCAAAAATGTATTAATGGATTTCTAACAAACTGCCCCCCAAGAAGGTTGTTGCCATTTATATTCACACCCATAAAACACACCAGAAATATTTCAGTCTATGCCAAATTATATGACAAAAGAGAGTTTTCTTTGGAAATGTATTGTAAGGTTTATTGGCCATTTGTGTTTATTTATTGACTTGTGCTTTGCCTTTTTTTCTGCTAGAGTTGTCATTGTATTTATTGTTTTTAAAATTCTTTGTAGGAATGTCATTAACCCTTCTCTTCAAAATATTTTTCTCACTTTTTAAAAAATTTGTCTTTTAATTCATAGCGTTCTTTTAACACAGAGAAACGTAACTTGTGTGTGTACACACGTGCACGGTAAAGGGGATGACTAGCTGTTTTTATGATCTGCAGTGGAGGCCTTGAGTCACTGATGGGGAGATGCTAAGTGGGTGGGAAGCTGTTCTTGTTCTTTCCTTTCTCGTCCTTTTGCTCTGTCTCAGACTTGGATGTTAATCATTTCTTTACTCATCCTATCAATGTTGTAAGTAGAGGAAATTCTTGTCCCAAAAGGGAGATTATTGAGTTACTTTACTCTTTTGTTAGTATCTTTTGTATGGGAATTTCTGTGTCTTAGTGGGAAACTGAAGGTAGAATGAAATTAGATACAGGTGGTTAGCCACTGTCACAATCCTGAGGTCAGCCGTGGTTTTTGAAAAAGTTATTTATTTATTTTTTTTTACTGAAGTTTCTGCCCGCCTCCTCCCATTCATTCTTCTCTGCTATACTACACTGCGCAGGCAATAAGGAGAGGAGAATCAGCGTGGATTATGGCATGTCCAGTGAACCTGGGTGATGTGGAATTCAAGTGTCCATTAATAACCTATATTACAGATTTTATGTGAAATACTAGTTTAGATGTACATAAGCATTAGATTTTCTGCAAAAATTTCAGAAACCATACTATTTGAAAGAGAATGCAAACTTGCAAAGAATAAATATGTGATACGTGAAAAGAGTCCAGACATGACCAGTTTAGAATCAAGTGTCAGAACATTGATAATTAGCGCATATTAGCGTTAACGAACACTGCAATGCTCAAAATGTGGAACAATGCATTTAAAAAATGCACTGCATTTCCAAACTGGAATAGTTTGCATTTTCAAAAATGTCCTGTATTGAAAGAGTCCTTTTGAAATTAATGAGAAATTTTAGATATAACATTAGATTGGATTTTTTAATTAAACGAAGGTCTATATTTTTAAAAAGTCTACTTACGTAAAACTAAAACAAATTGAAACTTTTTTTAAAATCTTAATCAGAGTATATATTGGTTAATATTCTTGTGTCAGAGCTCAAAAGTACTAAGAAACTATTTGGTTTCCCAAAACTCAAAATGTTTATTGCCAACATCCAAGTAATATCTTTCAGTAAACAGTGTGGTTCAAAATTATGATCCTATGTTTATCTAACTGAAATCTGAGTTAAGTGTTTTTTATTGTATTTGAAGTTATACATACTTTTATATGAATGAACACAAAGCATAATTCTGAGGTTAAGGTAAAACTGTTTGGTATTTGTTAAATTTTATCGATCAGGTCTACATGAATATATCGATTGTCTACTACCGTGTTTCCCCAAAAATAAGACCTAGCCGGACCATCTAATCTAATGCATTTTTTGGAGCAAAAATTAATACCTGGTATTATATTATATTATATTACATTACATTACATTATATTATATTATATTATATTATATTATATTATATTATATTACATAAGACCTGGTCTTATATTATAGGAAAATAAGACCTTTTACACTGCTACAGGCAGTGTAAAAACTTGAATATTAATTTTTGCTCCAAAAGATGCATTAGAGCTGATTGTCCGGCTAGGTCTTATTTTCGGGGAAACACGGTATATGCTCAATTCAGTGCTTAGTTCTTTGGGAAGGTACGCAGAGGGAATTTTCTAGAATTAAGCAACTTTGTCTTTTAGGCAGATATAAACCAGTGCTCATCTGGCATCCTTTTATAACAGGATTCCCAACCGTAGTTGACTTTCGCTGTATTAATAGTATTGTTAATGTCAGCACTTGTTGGAGAAATGTTTTTTGCTTATTCAGCTTTTACCTCATGTTAGATTTTATTCTGCTAAACATTGCTGTTTATATTACCATTGTTTTTTTTGTTGACTGGCTCTTTGGCCCGACATGAGAATTCAGTTTGGAGTCTTCTTCTTCTTTCTTTTTTTTCTTAAGCAACATAGGGTAAACAAGCAGCTGTGTGTCTGTTGGTACAGTGGCCAGTTTAAAATGATTTATACCCACTTAGCAGTAAAGTCTCATTCCTAAAGGATATAAACTCTATATGCCTTGTAAGGACCCTTGAATTGGTGGGATATTAATATATACATGTTAAAGCATTATTACCAAGCTTTAGACCAAATAAAAATATTCTGTCTCATTCTAATTTTTGCCATTCCAAAACACAGTGACCTTCTGTAGCTTGAATAGTTTAATCAAGTGTTTAGAATTTCTTGGCTGCAACCTGTTTTAGAGTTTAACTCAGCTATTGTCGAGAAGAGGTCATTCCTCAGTCACTACTAAGCTTTTGTAAGTGTGTTATTATTAAGCGCTGTTAAAGAAAAAGAACTTTGAAGTCTTGATTAGAAAATAACGAGTATGCATTGTGCTTTATGTTTTGAGATACAGCTAAAATACGTATTTTTAATTGCTACAGGCAGTGTAAAAACTTGAATTAAAAAATGGCTCTACTCAAAGACAGATTAAATTTGTAATTAAGAGCCAAACTGCTAAAGTTAGAATGTGGATTGTATTATGAGAATTAATGCAGGTCTAATTAGTCTCAAATGATCCTTCCATTCGTCTATAAAATTTCATGTGTAATAAGAAGTACTATATGGAAATTCCACTGTCTAACTGGGACTCTCCCATCTTTTGCCTACAGTGGTCCCATTTGCCACAGCAGAGTTTCTCCAGGTTCACACCATCACCTGGGGGGCTTGCTACAGCGCAGGGACCTGGACCGTGTTGAACAGCTTTGATTCAGGAGGCTGGAATGGGACCCAGGAGAATCTGCAATTTAAAAAAACACTTTGGGTGATTAAAAAACCCTCTTGGGAGAAAGCAAAGGCCTTTTCATGGTCAAAAGCTAATCTTGGCTTCCTTTCCTCTTGCATTCGGCACATTTCATGGGGAACCCCTAACAGATGGCAGTGCTATGCCTGATGCAGGGTTGGCTTTTACCTCTCATCCTTGTTCACTTACCCAAGTTCTGGTGTGAGGTCCACCTCCATCTTTCTTCTTATGTTTTACAGTCTAGTTTAATGTCATCTAGTCACTGTACTTGTCTTCTACAACACAGCCTACTTAAGTCAGCCAGTCTCTTATCTGTGTTCTCATTATGTTTTACCCAAATCTCCTCATTCCTTTCACACTTTAACTACAGTTGTTAAGAGCATGGCTCTGGAGCTCAACTGCCTGGATTTGAAACCTGGCTCTTCCTTTCTCGCTGTTTGATGAAGGATAAGTTTCTTAACCTCTCTGGGCCTCAGATTCATCATGTGCAAGGTGGGAGAATAGTAACTACCCCACTGGCTGTTGCAAGGACAAAATGAAATAATAAATACAGTGGCACCTCGGTTTTCTAATGTAATCCGTTCCGGAAGACCATTCGAGTTCTGAAATGTGCGAAAGCTGAGGCGCGGTTTCCCCATAGAGAGTAATGCAAAGTGGATTAATCTGTTCCAGACCTTTAAAATCAACCCCTAAAACTACAAGTTTAGCATGAATTTTACTATCTAATGATACCATAGATCCATAAAATTTACGGCATTCGTAAACCAAAATGTTCGTCAATGGAGACGTTCGAAAACCGAGGTACCACTGTATATAGGATTTAGGACAGTGACTCTTGAGTAGTAAGCATGCAATGAAGGTCAGCCATTCATGTCTTCATTATTCTCTCTAATACTGTCATTTTCATCATCATCCTACAGAGCTCCCTCATATCCAAAACCTGGAAGGTCGGGATCTTGTGTCCCCTTCCATTTCCAGCACCTAACGCAGCACTCACTCCCCAGACAGCCCTGCCAATATTTTCTGAATGGAATGGACTTTACTTGCAAATACGTTTCCTGACTTGGACATTGCCAGATCTCAGCAGTCTATGGCTGTAGAACACATCTCTTCTTTGGAGCCTCCCTAAAGGACGTACAGTACCCCCTTTAGCTCCAGTTTTGCTTTCTGCAATTTTAGTTACCTGTGGTCAACTACAGTCTGATAATATTAAATGAAAATTCCAGAAATAAACAATTCATAAGTTTTAAAGTGTGTGCCATTCTGAGTAGTGTGATGACCTCTCGCTGTCCGGCTCCGTGTCACCCTTGATGTGAATCACCCCTTTGTCCGGCGTCTCCACACTGTATATGCTCCCTGCCCATCAGTCACTTAGTGGCCGTCTCAGTGATCAGATCCACTGTCATGGTATCACAGTGCTTGTGTTCAAGGAACACTTATTTTACTTAGTCATGGCCAAAGAGACGCTATAAAGTGCTTCCTTTAAGTGAAAAGGTGAGTACAGTACAGTAAGATATTAGAAGAGAGGCCACATTCACATAACTTTTATTACAGTGTATTGTAATTGTTCTATTTTATTATAGCTAATCTCTCACTGTGCCTAATTTATAAATTGAACTTTATCACAGGAATGTATATACAGGAAGAAAACAGTATGTATAGTGTTTGGTACGATCCGCGGTTTCAGGCATCCATTGGGGGTGTTGGACCCCACCCCCCTGCAGATATAGGGGCTCCTGTGCTTCCCGTGCTCCTGACGCAGTCCCTAGGCCAGAAGCAGCATCTGAGTGCTGCTGGCTGTGTGTGCGCTGTGTGCGCGCCGTGGGCGCGCTGTGGGCTCTCGGTGTCTGCACCCAGGATGCACCTTCCGGTTCCCCGGGCAGGTGCCTGCAGCTTTTGTGGGCTCCCCTGGGCTCTCCCGGGGCCTCCCGGTGCTGCCTCGCAGGAAAATGCTCCTGCAGCTGCAGTGAGCTCTGCTTGTCTAGGAACAAGTTTGTAGTCTCCGAAACGCAGTGCCTAATTTCACATTTGGAAAAGATGGCAGTTGTCCTGAGGAAGCGAGTCTTTAAAGCTCTCTGCAGTGACAGAGTCACCATTCCCAGGTAACGGGGCTCTGCCCTACATGGGAACAAATGTCCACATTCCTACCTCTTAAAAGAAGGCGGAAAACTGGCCCAAACGTCCAAATGACTATTTTTCCAAACTGTATTGTTTCTAAACAGTTTCACGGATCTTCAGTCCAGGTTTCAATCAGGTTTTCCTCCCTGTTAGTAGTGTCTGTAAGAAGTTTCAACAATCCCAGCTGTGGAAATTTCTTTTCCCCCTTTTATTTCTTGTTTTCCCTGGTGTATCAGTTTCCTGGGGCTGCCGAAATGAAGTACCACAGACTTGGTGACTTAAAACAACAGAAATTTATTCTGGAGGCCAGAAGTCTGAATTGAAGGTGTCAGCAAGGCCAGGCTCCCCTAGAGGCTTTGGGGACACGCTGTTCCATACCTTTCCCCGAGTTTCTATCGGCTGTGGCCGTCTCTTGCTTGTAGCTTTATAGCTTCAGTCTCTGCGTCTGTCTTCACATGGCCTCTGTGTTTCTTCTGTGCGTCTCTTTTAAGGATCCTTGTTAATGAATATGGGGCCCACCTGGATATGGATAATCCAGGATGATCTCCTTATCTCAAGATCTTTAATTATATTTGAAAAGATCCTTTTTCCCCCAAATAGGGTCGCATTTACAAATTCCAGGGATTAGGATTTGATATCTTTGGGTGGCCGTTATTCAATGTTCTACATATGGGTAATAAGAGTTTACATGACCATATGTTGTTCCATCATACCAATTGCATAAACTAGTGGTGTCAGTTAACTTTGGTAACCTGGTTGCTGCTGGGAATTTTTCCTATCTGAGGAAGAGAGACTAACAAGCACAGGAGCAGTTTTCTGAACCCGGACTGTGCCAGGTGCCATGACATGCACCAGCTTGCACTTCCCTGGGAGGAAGGTACGACCGTCATCTCCATTTTCCTGATAAGGTGACTGAGGCGCAGAGCCTTTCAGTAACTTGCGAAGGTCTGCTTGGCTAGTTGGTGGCAGTCAGCACTGCACTCCTGCCTGTTGCTTTCAGCGTCTGTGCTCTTAAAAGACTCAGGACTGCAGAGAGGTGGCTGCACGTCGGGCTGGGCAGGGGTGTCCTAGTTTCCTCACTAACATGGTAGTAAGACTGTGGGCAAGTTAGCCCACCTCTAGGAACTTGACTTTCAGTCTTGCCCAGTAAAAGACTATGAAGAGGGAATTAATAAGGAGGAAAAAAATGAAAAGAAAACCAGTGAGAAACGTTGGACAAAGGTTTGGTTGGCTTAGGAGGAATTTAATGTTGGATGTTTGGGTTATCTAGGAAATGTGATGATGACAAAACTTCTATAAAAAGTGCTGGGTAAACTAAGTACTATACAAATGTTAATGATACTGTTATTCAGTTAGTTCCAGTTCCCCTTGTACTATGTATGACCTTGGAGTTTAAAAATGAACTTGTTAGGAAGAAAGCATACTTATTAATGCTTTAACGAGTTTAAATGCGTGTGTTAATATTTGACATTAAAAATATTAGGAGAAAAAAGTAAGATATTATGAAAACATCTAACAACAACTTCTTTGGAACCATTTTTATAATTTTAATTTATGCTACCCTTTATGGTAAAGAAATGGGTTTTTGCTTCTTTCTGGATGTGTCTGATTTAGCTGAGGAAAAAATTTTTTTCCCTCATGTTAGCTGACTTTTGCCCGGGGCTCCTGCCTGGTCACCCTTGCCAGGCTTTTGCCTGGGTGGCACCGGCTTTCCCTCCTAACCTAGGCTGGGGCTCTGTGAAACCAGCATGAAGCCAGATGCCTGCCACACGGACACACGGAGTGTCCGGCGGACAGGCCCTGAGCTAGAGAGAGCCTCCCAGTTCCCTGTCCCTCTGTCCTTTACTGTAGGGCTGTTTGTCGGAGGCCTGCCCTTTCTCTCCATTCCTCCACCCTCATTTGTTTCTACTGCCCATCGGTAGATTTGGCTTGAAAATGGACAAACCTCCTGCTCCCCTGATTCAGAATCAGTGATTTTTATCCTTTCAGGGATCTTGCTGTGAAACACACAGGAGCCTGTTGAGTTTCTGCTAAGCCTGCGGCTTCACAATGGAGCATTGATCCTGCAGCTGAGTGGCTGCGGGCAGAACTGACTTTCAGTGGGTGTTTAGATCTGACACGTTGGCTTTTGTTTATAGTTAAATCAGGGCATGCTTCCCCTTCATTCCCATCCTTTAGAAAGTGGTGATCGGCCACCTATAGACTTTTGGTGCCCACAGTGTCGTTTATGAAATCATCACATTACATCATATATGCTGATATTTTTCCTCATATAAGAAACTCTTTTTCAGTTGATGTATTGGTGTAGTTATTATGAATTGAGCCTGATCCATTTATCCCTTTATTTGAGATTTGCTAAAACGTTTCCCGCTTTGGGAGACAGAAAAATGATCCAGATTGCGATTGAGTTGTTCCAATTCTTTTCATGCCGGGCAAGGCTCTGTGCTAAATTTGGGACCTCAGGAGACAGCTTGAAGATCCTGGCAGTTATGAGTGAGACACGGTGGCTGCCTGGCCACACGCCAGGTGCCGGGAGGTAAGGCTGGAGGTTTGTGGTGGGGTTTGGACATAGCTGCTGCTCTGTTAAAACAAAACAAAACAAAACAAAATAAAATAATCAAACAGAAAAACCCCTACTTTATTCTTATGGAATGTGTGTTGAAATCTAGAAAACTGAGATTCTCTGGTATGGGAAATCCCATGATGGAGTTCCCAGAATAAGTGGTGGCACCTGGAAATGCTCATTTCAATTCAAATTAGTCTGAAGTAGGCCCTGCAGGGGCTGCTGGGAAACTTGCAAGTGGTGTTTGTATTGGAAATGTTAAGTATCGATGGTGATGCCAGGTGTAGGAATATTGAAGGAATGTGTATACTCAGGAGGAAGAATTAAAAGCACTTTTAGATTTTATTTTGATGTTACCATCATGTGAAATGCATGATCTAACAGTAACTGTAAACAAAGAAGCGTAAAGGGTTTGGTTCCTCAGAGATGCCCAGGTGTCCTGTCCGCCTGGTGCCACGTTCATTTCCATGGAAATACAGGAGGCAGCACAGCAGCCCGTCAAGGTTTCTTTCAGCTTCAGTTAGAAGAGAAATATTTCTTCTAATTTGGTTTTGGATGGAATGATAAAACAGTTCTAAGACTCTCATATTTCTTAGTGGTACTGCACAGTAATTTTCAATTTACATTATATTAAAGCTGTCATAGGCCCCTGAAATGGAGTTTTGTTTTTTTCTATTTTTGGTGCTGACACTTTGGTACAATTTGGAATACTGGGAAAAGCTCCCAGTGTAACACAGATGAATTTTTAATATGATCAACTAAGTGAATTTTACTCAGTAGAATATTAATAAATATTGTGGAGCAAAAAGGCCGTGCGTATATTAAATTTCAATGTTAAAGCCAGAAATTAGGTTATCACCTTATCTCTCTTTTTTTTAGAAATCAGCAAAAATGTCACACAAGCCCTCCCCCTTATTTGGTAGCATGCTTCATAGCAAAGTTTTAGGAATGAAAAGATATTCTTGTTTCTAGCACATCAACAACATTCTTTTCTCCAGGGAAAGTGTGGGGAAGGCAAGGTGAAAATCAGCTTGTCTTTTTAAGACCTTGCAATAGACCTGGCTAGATCTTCTCCGTTGTTTTAAGGATTAGTTAGTTCCTTGGTTACTTTGCTGAGTTGAATGGTGTGGAGTGAGTTGATGGTAACCACACACAGCTCATTCTGATGTTACCTCCTTCAGACAACTTCAGTTATTTTGCTTAGGTTGTGAACCCTGTCCTGTGGCTGTGATTTGGGAGGAGTCTGCTGTGCTGCCAGTCCAGCCCGCCCGCTCTGCCCACTCCTGCTCTCTAAGGCCTACTTGGGCACAGACAGAGAGATGATATGGGCTTAGGGTGTGTGTGGGAGCATGGGGGCGTCTGGATCTCACCCTGGTCTCAGCCTTTGCAGAGCAGAATAGACAGTGGAAGGCTGCGGTTTGGAACCGGGGAACTATGTCTTGGCATGAGCAGGGCCTGGGCAACAGGGAAGGCAAGAAGGTCTTTTGCCCCCCCCCCCCCCCGCGCCCCAGCAGCCATTCCCTTCACTGGGTGGAGCAGGGCAGGGTGGGGAGGGGCCCTTAGCCACCTCCCATGACTGAAGTGCGGGTTGTCTGCCCTGTACCTTGCTGGCCGCCGTCTTTCTGAACTGAAGACTGAGACATCTTTAAAACTCCTGCAGATCTCATGGCCTGCTCTGGTGTTTGGGGCAAGACTTCTGTGGCTACTGGTGTTGCAGCTGGGGAGTTAAGTGGTCACCACCCTGAGTTCCCTGGGCACAGGCGCTTTAGGAGGACTTTTGGGTCTGCACAACTCCGGAAAGAGTGGTTCTGGGGTCCATCATCGCCCTTCTTTCTCGAAGTACGCAGCTCAGCCTCAGGCTCTGATCTGGGATGGGTGGGGGCCACATGGGGAGAGGGCTGCAGGAACATAGCTTCTCATTCTCCACCTCTCAGAGATCGGATATGCAGATGAAGCGCATCTTATCTTAGGCTCAGCTTCTGAAGTCAACAGAGAAGGTAAAACATGATTTTTAATGTTTATTGTTTCATGGCTAACTCTGAATTGTTGACGTCACCCAAGGGTTATGATTCCTATACACGCGCCGCACAGTTTCATGCATACTGTGCGCTAGCAGAGTGCGAGGGTGTGTTACAGTTCCTGCTTTGTGGAGCTGAGGAAGAGAGGCTGTGTGAGTGGCCACTCCGCGCGGGCTTAGAGCAGGAAGGGGCTGTCCAGGCTCGCCTGCCTTAAGTACCTTCTTTAGTTCCTAAGCTGTTTCTCCAGACAGACCCTGGCTTTGGTTGAATGGGAGGCAAGAAGTGTCTTGTGTTATCTTTAGTCAGCCCCACAGAAGTTGGGGGGAGCTTCCTTGTGAGTTTCAGGTCCCTGAGTTCCCTCAGAAGCAGATTTTCCTGACCTTCTTGGCCTTGGTTTCTCTGTGCACTTCCCCCACCCCATTTGGATGAAAACTTCTCCAGTGGAGGTCCCCTGTCCCAGCAGCTCCTCCAGTGGCTCCCGGAATTTCACTTCTACTCTCTCATTGACTTCCTTCCTGCTATTTACATCTTACCCTGGGGGTTCCTAACCCACACCTGAAGTCTTCCACTGGAACTTCACAAATGTCCTGAAAGGTGGAGAAGGGAGCTGGGTCTGTGCCAGGTCCTGGGTATAGTGAAGTATGTGCAGGTGTTACTTCAATAGATGTTCTCACCAGCTTCTAAAAGGAGATGTTGTTATTCTCACCATTTTAATGATGCAGAGCTGCAAGGAATGGAGATGTCTCATGCATATTTACTACAGAAATTCTCAGTGCAACCAGTTGATGCTTCTTTCTTTGCTCACTGTGGAGAAGCCACAGGTAAATTGGGGTCAGAGTGACTGATGTGCTCGGCTGTGCTGAGCTGTCTCCTCCATTTGCACCTCCCTTCTAAGGGAGGCAGCCTAGCTTAGGGTTTAAACCACAGATTAGTCTCTGGACCAGATTTCTGGCCCTATGACTTGTGTGACCTTGGGCAAATTGCTCAACGTCTCTGTGCCCCCCTATTAATGGTACTGGTTAAATAAATTAAGCATTTGAGGATGATTCTAATAATTTTTTTTTTTTTTTTATTACCAGAAAACGAATAAAGATTTCTCTTGCGTGTGCCAGCTTGATCTGGTGGAAGATAGGGTTGTGGGCCTTTTAGATAGGCTCTAGGCCAGGGGTGCCCAAACTGCGGCCCACAATCCATTGTTAATTGGCCTGCAGCAAATTCCAAAAATATATTTAGTTTACTTAAATAAACCGTACTTCACCTCGAGTGAGTGGCCCAGCTGTTTGTGTATTTTACTGCATATGGCCCTTGGTAAAAAACGTTGAAAAAAGCTTGGACACCCCTGCTCTAGGCTGTTGAGTTTCAAGTTGCTGACTGCCTGCTGAATGCTAAGATGTCACTTTCCTAAAATAAGAACGCTGGATGCCACAGGTATGCAGCTCGTTCCTCTTGTTGCTATCCTCAGAGAACTGATCTTTCTCTCCACACGTATCGGAGTCCTGTGGACTCTCCAGCCCCCACACCCCCAGACGTGATTTTCTTCTGCCCCATCCTCTGATATTTAATCGCAAATGGCATGGGGACAGAGGCTGGGGGGCAGCTCGGTAGCTGGCGTATTGTCATTCTAGCCTTACCAGCTGCCCGTATGCTGGCCTTTTAGGGACATTGGACCCTCTTGCTCTGCAGAATCTCTCTCCCACCTGTTCCAGTAATGAGTGAAACCACGAAGCCTTCCATTTCCTGGTTAGAAAGGAGTCTTGAAGGGCCAGGAGCTCCAGCGAGAGGTGTCACATCTGGGACTCACATCAAAGGAAGAACATCCCCTTTGCTTCTGAGCTGGATTTTTTAGAAACAAAAGGATAGAAGCGTTGTGAGAATTTTGAGATAAAATGGGAAATGAAGGCAGACATAGTCTGGGGAGAAAAATAATCGTTTTTCTGACTCAGGTTTTATTTCAGGCTGGCGTGCTTCTGCACACTCGCCATCACACCAATTTAAATACAGCTTTTCTGAGATAAGAAAGGTTTCTACTAATTTTTTACATTCCATTTTCATGAAAACTATCAGTGTTCCAGGTAAAAGACATTCCTGTTGGTCTGTGAGGTTACATTAAGAAACCACTATATTGGTTATCTGATTTTCTTTTTTTTTTCCCTTGAAGCTCTGCATTGATCTCTGGAATTAATGTCGGTGAGCCTCTGAGGTCTCTAAAATGAGAATGGGAAGGACCTGGCTCTTTTTCATCCCTGAGAAGGTGACTGAAGTTGGTGTGTGGGTATCTGTAGAGTCCAGATTTCCTTCAGATTTTTCCATTTAACCCCTTGGGCCTTGGGATAAGGGCACTACAAATTTTCACGTGGAGATGTTTGTATTTTTGGGCCCATTCTTGAGCCATGTCGATTTGGGGGTGAAATGGAGCTTGAAAAATTGTAGGAAGTATTATCAGCTCTGAAACAGCTTAGAGAACTTTTAGAAGAATTATCTTGGGAGCTGGAGTGGGGGTGTGAGGGTGGGGACAGCCTGATTGAAGAGTATCCTCTCTCAGTTACAACAGATGTAAAGGGTAAAGAAAGGGAACAACTCCAGGGACATCTGGAAAACTCTGAAAGTGTAGCCTAGTTCCCATGAGTCACAGAAGGTCGGCCAATCAGAGGCGATGGAGGCAGATGTCACGGTTAGCTATTTGGGATGTTCTTCATAATTCCTCTGTCCTCCAGAGTACGTTTATGCTATTATTAAATGATTACACATACTGGTTCATTCCTTCCTAGTGTATACATTCTAGCTAATACAGTTTAAAACTGAAAATAATTCTGTGTTCCTGAGATTTTTCTACCCAACCCTCTTTCTTCCTTCTTCTGAGATTTTGGTCTTCTAAAATCATAATGAATTTGCCCTTATGTTCTCTTTTGATTTTGTTTTTTTCCATTGCTGTAAATGATGGGAGATTCTTGATGATGATATTGGGTTGTCAGTTCATTAAGGAACTCCAAACTGTGTAGGGTCAGGTGCACAGGTAGGCCTTGGAATGAAGCATTGGCTTGGAAACAGGTCTATGTGTTCTGCTCCAGCTGCTGCCGTAGGCTGCCTTTGGGACATCATCTCCCCTCGCAGAGACTCAGAATCCTCTCACATAGAATGCGATCACGGAATAGCATTGCTTTCTAAAAACTGCCCTTCCACTTTCAGCAGCAGGGAAGTGCTATCTTCAGTTCTATATGGAACCTCAGTTTAGGAAATGTATATACACGGAACTGACAGCCATTCCACTTCACCTCCCCTCAGCTCCTATCGTGTCCCCTCAAGGCACCACCTCCACCTGAGGAAAAGAACACAATATTTGATCTACTGGAATTAGAGGATACCCCAAACTCAGTCAGCTCTGATTATTGCCCAGGTATGGCCATTAGTCTTAAGTTGGGGAAAATATTTCCTCAGAGGTGAAAAGTTATTTCCGGTGGGTTTCTAATGTTTTATGGGGGAACTATCATTACCAGATGGTGAGAAGTTTACTAATGACGACTGTTAATGAGTGATGCTTCCCATGTTTCTGCTAATGAGAGCTATGCCAGCTTTGTTTCCCTGGGGAGGCCCTACACCAGTGACTATGGGGGATTAGGAGACACTTTAATGAAATAGTAATTATATTATGAACATCAACAGGGAGACCCATTAGACGGTTATTAGAGGATAAAAAAGACACAAGACAAATCATTGGGCAGTTTGAAAACTTGATAAGGTGAATGGTCACTTTAGGAAATGTCTCATAAAGACTCTTATGAACTGGACAATTTCTTATACTATTCTTGAAATTAGGGCACACTGACAAGAATAGCTTGTTTGGTAGAACTCACTGGGCTTTGCACAGTAGTTCTAAATGGGGTTATCAAACTTGAGTTTCTTTATTAAATCTCAGTCAGTGTAAGCGCTATATGTTTTATAAATGTTATCTTGATGTATTTTATTAGCTATAAAGTCATTTTTTAAGTTTTTCTAGTTTTAAATCATGTTTCTCAAACCAGGGTCCCTCAGAACCCTTTAGTAAGCCATTCTTTGAGTCTTCGTTGTTAATTATTTTTCTTCAAAAGGTTTCTGAACCTAATTCAAATTTAAGAAACACTGACATAGAGGGGGATACGAGGTACCTAAGACCACAGATTACATGAATTTCTTTCATATCTGTTTGGAATAATGTATTCCTTTCTTTGTCTCTTTGTTTTAGAAGAGAAAATAAAGTGAACTAGTGGGTGTGTGTGTGTGGGTATGTGTGTGGCATAGAGTGGTCGCCTGTTAACATGCTACAATTTACTTTTGTTCTCTGTTCTGAGTAAACATCTAAATTGTATATGGACCCTATTGTGAAAGTGCTGGTCTTTAAGGAAAAGGAATAATATTCTGCTTGGAAAAATCTTCACTGACTCCCTTTTAGCTGCATCAGATAATTTATGTCTGTGTTCTGGGCTTTCTTTAGATCGATTTCCTCTTATCAGTCCTTTATACTTTCTACTGTTTCCCAGTATCTGTTAAGTATGCTTGTCAGGCCTGTTCCACAAATTCAGCTTGATTCTGTTTACCTTAGAACCGTGGTTCATATTAAAACCCCTTATTTAAAATGTCTCCTCTTCCATCCATATACACGCCAACTATACCTTGATGTTTGCACCATGTCATAGCTCTTCAGTGAATGGAAATGAAGCTATAAAGAAATAAAAAATTCTAGCACAGTCCTCCAAAATTGGATATGTAAGGAGGAGATACTGACTTGATCCTAATCCTTTGGGTTCTCACCCATTTCCATTGCCGCTTTCATTTTGACCTCAGGGGACCTTTAATTCTCTTAGAATAGTATGGAAGAGGCTGGACCACCTCAACAAGGCTTCATAAAATAACATGCAACTAGTTAATTGGATTAACAAAGTAGAATTTACTCAGCTCCAATTGAAGGGTTCCCTTTGTGTTTGCTGCTCAAGCTCCCAGCCTGCCTCCATGTTTCTCCTCAAGAGAGCAGGACCTAGAGATTGACAGACATTGCCCAGCTAAGGAAGCCAGTGTCCTTCATGTGACTTACCCTTTTGCCACTTTAGTATTTATTTTCTTTTGGGGAGTTATCAACCCATATCCATAAGAAGATAGCTTTGCTTATGGTCTCAAAGGACAATTATGAGGTTCTCAAATTGGGTCCCTATGACAGTTCCTTGTGATAATCTCTAAATTAAGATAAACCCTTAATTTAAGGGTTAAACCCAATGTAACTCTTCAATATATATTGCCTTAGTCACTTTTGTTTCATTCAGTGGGCACTCAATAAATAATGCTTGTAGCTGATGCTTACCTATCTATTCATACCTTATGTCTTGCAAGAAAATGAAATTCCCCTGAGAGCGGGGACCATATTGCCTGTGCAGTTATTGACCAGAGCATAAAGGCTTGGTTGATTTTTAGTGCGACAAAGAGGTGACCCTGTTTGATTCATCTCCTGGGATCAGCAGATCATTGCTGTCAGCTCCGATCCAGTTAACTGATAACTTTTTTCAGTTTGAACGAGGTAAATTGTAGTGTTGCTTAGATGGAAATGATCCTCTTGAGTGGAAATCTGAGTTTTCCCTGGTAACATTGATAGCTTTACTTGGGCTGCTAGATAGTTATTGGAAACAAGAAGAGGACACATGGATACTTTAGTGGGAGATTGATGGATTTGGCTCATTGAGGCGATTGGGTCTGCTGGTGGCGAATGCATCACAGTGGAGAAAAAGCTCCATCCTCTGCAAAATAGTTTAGGGTAAGAAGCAGGACCAGAGAACATGTGTTAAATAGAATCCAAATCAAGCCTACTAATTGTGCAAATGATATAAGGATTATTGTGGAAATTGACTTAAATGACTAACTCAGCATGGAACAGCCCAAACACGAGGCAGAGCTGGTGTTGCCATAGTAATTAAGTACACACAGGGTAATGACATGTGGTATATGTAAGGCAGTACTTAGAGTACATCTGGAATGCTGGTTTCAGAAACAGGAAAAGATTCGGGAAGTTTGATTTTGTGTGATCAAAGATCATTTTGAAGCTAAGAAACTGAAAGGATATTAAATGTTCGTGTTTGAGGTGATTAGAGCTTCTTGTAAGCTTAGAAGTAGGAAGCAAATGATAAGTGATCCTAAAAAGATCAAAATAGCTTGTTGTCACTCTCAAGGGATGTCTATTTCTTTAGAGACAATTGGATCACTTATAGGCCATTGATGCAGTTAATGATATGAATTTTATCAGCCCCACTCAAATCATCTGGATGAATTTTTCTTGCCTTCCCTACCTAATGTGACATACTAGTTCAGTATACCTCTCATTTGTCATTCAGAAATTGTTAACTGCTGTTGACAAACCGATAATGAGTTTGACAAGGGATCAATATTGACAACAGTCTTTAGCACAGACATGTTTATTCTGTAATTGGTTTCTTAAAGCATGGGCTTAAAGAGTTATTTTCCACTCCTGGGGACATATAAATAAACTTCAATCTAACAACTATTTTTGGAAGTTTCATCAAATTTTTAAGAGGATGATTAGTTTTTAACTGTTTTACATATCAGGAGGAAACGGGCTGAGAATTTCATTCTGACCCTTCTTGCCCCTCCCCTCACCAGCACATACAGTATAATACGATAATTCAACAAGTGGCTTCTTTCTCTATTTTAAAATTTTAGCTTGATGTTCCAAGAGGTTAACATTGAGAATTTTAAGGAAGGTTATCTTCAAAATTCTTTGTTCCTTTAACTCTGATAGATTTTCAATCTGGGGAGGGAGCTGGTTTGATTTTGCCCCAAAGAAAAAAAAAAGCAAACCTCCTCATTTAAATACAATTGTTTTAAATTATAATTTTAATGTAACAATAGAGAAAATTTGGGAACTCTTAGGGGAGAAATCACTCATGATCTTATCACAAATAAAATCACTATAATCATTCGTGTTATTTCCTTTTTTTTTTTTTTTTTTTTTTAGGAGCATGGTTTATTTCATATACTCTGCTCTTTGGGTTTATTTGTTCTTAGCTGGATGTCAAGTGCAGAGAGATGCCTCTGGCTCTGTGGATTATCCGTGACTCTCCCTTCACATATCACACAGCAGTGAATGGCTTGGTGTTTAGGGTCAGTAGCTGACTTGGGGAGAGAGCCCTGCCCTTTCCTCTGATGTGAAATGATAGGGTGCCAACAATGCAGGACCACTGGGGGCGCTCAGCCCTCATTCAAGGTGCCGTCACTGTGCGTAGTGGATACTCTGAAAGATTATATAGCTGGTGGCGGTGCTCTTCAGAGATTTGTTTGCATAAAATAATCTTGACTTGTAAGATTTTTTACTGTTTTTTACTGTGTTTGAAAAGCTACCTGTGTATTGACACTTGCCATATATCTATTTTCTGTCAAAATCTTGGAACCACATAACCTAATTGGCATAGTCAGACCTCCCCATCAAACCAAGTAGCCAAATAAAGCTTAATTTTTTTTCAGACAAGGCCTGATTTCATTTTTCAAATCATACCTATATGTTAATAGGTGTCTCTCTGGCAGCCCTCTCACATCTACATTCTGATTCTGAAATCGAAAATGAGGTTTAGGACTCTGTTAGTTTTTCTGCCCCCTTAGTCTGTCTGTCTGTCTGTCTCTGTCTCTTTTTCCTTTGCACTCCAGTGAAGTCCCACAGAAGGCTGGAGGTGGGCCCTGAGAGGACAGGCCTACTGTAAGATTTGGGATGCATGAGAGTCTGGTTTGGGTAGGGGTTGGGAATGCAGTGAGAGAAGGGGGTGGGGAAATCCAGGGTGGAGGTGCCTTCCGGCAAACCAGCGTTAGGGAGAGCACAGCTGAACCAGAGCACTTTCCAGAAAGGCTTTGACAGTTCTCCTCCCTAAACTATAGGGACCTCCCTTTGAAAGATCTCTGTGCTTCCCTCATAAATAAACTCTCCACATGTTGCTTATTTGAGGAGCAGGATGTAGTTTGAGATCATCTGATCTTCGTAGAGTCAACCTTTATTCTTAAAGCCTCATCCCTTTGTTTCAGTAGCATTATAAAAATGCAGTTCATGGGGTGGAGGGGTGGCCCAGTTGGTTAGAGCACGAGCTCTGGGCAGCAGGGTCGCCCGTTAGATTCCCAATGGGCCAGCGGGCTGCGCCCTCTGCAACTAGAATGAAGACGACGAGCTGCCGCTGAGCTGACACTGAACTCCTGGGCGGCCGGATGGCTCAGTTGGTTGGAGCGCGTGCTCTCAACCACAAGGTTGCCAGTTTGACTCCTGCAAAGGATGGTGGGCTGTGCCCCCTGCAACTCACATCGGCAACTGGACTTGGAGCTGAGCTGTGCCTTCCACAACTAAGATTGAAAGTACAACAACTTGACTTGGAGCTGATGGATCTGGGGAAAAACACACTGTTCCCCAATAAAGTCCTGTTTCCCTTCCCCAATAAAATCTCTCTAAAAAAAAAAATGCAGTTCATGGGACTTGACATAAATATACCAGAAGAAAAGTCTCTGTCTTGAGGAAGCTTCTATTCAATTAAATTATTTACAGCACACATTAAAAACCAGCATTGTCAACACCTCACCAAAACCAAAATTAAGAGGGGACATGACAGTCCCTCAGAGTTTCCAAGGCAGGCATTTTAAAGAGGGAGAATATTCTGTCTGGCTCCAGGAGGTTCAGGTGGGGAAGGTGGGAAAGGGGTGGGTTTGTGTTCAGGGCCGCAGGAATTTCCTTGCATCAGTGGAATGGGCTCATTTCCCTAGTATATGTGGGATATAGTAATAGGTTTACATGAGAAAAAAGTTGATAATTGTGGTAAGGCCGTGTTTGAAACTTGAGGTTAAACAGCAAATGGGTTTCTTTAGTAAAGGCCAGGATTGCGATGGTTTGCAGAATATCCTAAATGTGTTCACACATGGAGCCCCTGGAATGGCTGGTGACCTTTGGGACACACTTGGGAATGTGCTGGAGTAACAGAGCACTAGGTGCTGCCACTGGCAGACTGGTGGCTGCTTCTGTTGTATGTGTGGCGAGGAAGGGCCTGGGGGCCCTTTCTAAAGCCAGATGTATGCTTTGATGAAACAGGGAGACAAAAGAAGAAATATTTTTATCTAATCAAAAATAGCAAAGTTTGGAGCCGGACGTCATGTCAGTATTTGTATCTTGCCACTTCGGTGAAGGGGAGCCTTGGCAGAAGTATAGGCTCCATTTGAGCTGAGGAGTCAGCTCTATCCCATCAGAAGCAGCAGGAAAGAATGCAGGAGGCCTTCGCCTGCTATCTTGGGAGGGAGCGGCAGGAGGAGGAGGGAGATGGTGCCGATTCTCTCTTCCCTGAGGTGCTCTTGAGGAAGTCTTCCCTCCCTCGTTGTGAGAGACTTCATGAAACCCGGATCCGTGTGTAGGAATGCTGCTTGTGATTCAGACATGCATGTAACGCCCGCCCTTCTGCACATGCCAGATGTCAACAGACTTGACTCCAAGTAACAGCTCCAAAGCCTTAGGGATTACTTGCTGATTTCTTTTGGTGGTTGAGACTCTTTAGCTGAGTTTAGTCACTTTGGTTCCCATTCTCAGAAAGGCCTTGAGTTACTCTGTGGAGCTTTGCTTCCATTCACCAGGTTCCAGCCTGGACAGTGAGTGGGTGGGTGGTTGGTTCCAGTGCCGCCTCCCTCTTTGGGCCTCCTTTCCCCTATTCTCCTGTCCCAGAACTGGCTTCCTAGAGGACGTCTCCAGGGCTGGCAGCCAGTCTGGGCTTGGAAGTAAGCATGGCTGTCAGAGTCTCCTCCTGTTTCCCTTCCTGCCTGCCCCGCCAGGAGAAAAGAGCCTGCTGGTAGCCTCTAGGCCGAGGATTTTCCGGAGGCCTAAGGAGACCTGCCCGTTTGCACCCCTCTCAAGGTCAAGTTGATCCTGGTGTCTCTCATTTGTCTGGCCTGTTTTCCTGGCCCATGCCCAAGGTGTGTGTTTCTTACAGTTTCCACATGTGGGTGGCTGGGCTGTGCTGGGTCAGTTGACATTGTTCTCACCATCAGCACCTCTTTGATCAAAAAAAAGGTGCAGAGAGGGAAGTTCTGTATTCACAAAAACCAGAAGGAAATTTAAAATATGTTTGAGTAAATGCCTTAGACTAAGAGTTCGCACCTGAAGGGAGTTCTTTCTAGTACAAAATATGTAGGGCTGTATACGGCTTCATGGTGTGGCACATTCGAAAGGTACCCAATCCGTGCCAGTGGATGTGTGGACATCATGGTCTGACAATGGGATCTTCTAAGGGGATTTTATAGTCTTAAGGTGAGTTTGGAAAGGGCAACTTGGGAAACTTGAAGTGACGGGATGGACAATTTTATTTGTAGGTTGAATAATCAAAATCCTCCTCAACTTTCAAGTCCTTACTTAAATGTCACCTCTTCTCTGAAGCCTACGCAGATTCTCCCTGACTAGAAGTAATGTTGCCCTGCTTGAGGATTTTCTAGTGCCCAGAATATATGTCTATTATACACTGCAGGACTTACTATTACTCGTTGAAATGACTTTCTCCTCTATTAATATAAGCTCCCTTTTCCACATATTTCCATGGAGCAAAATTACATACTCAGTAAAGATTTTTTAAATTGAATTAAAATATATCAGATAGTATTTCTCTGTTTTGGGGAAAACCATAGTTTTCCTGAATAAACATAGAAGTTATTTGGTTACATGAAAAACATAAGCCTTTACTTAAAAACTTAATTTTAAAGAGGATTTGCATCAACATGGGGGTACATAGAAAAAAATATATATATCACTGTAAACCTTTCGTGAGAAGACAATAATAGTAAACCACACGAGTTGGTGTGGCAGAATGTCTGGGAAGTGGGAGGTTCAGGAATGCTGCATCGTTGACTAAATTGTGAACATTTCTGGTTTCAATTTGGTTTAGTACCTACTCTTAGTCTGGAAGGTCTGGAATCCTGCCCTGGACTTTTGGTTCTGTGTGAATTGGCTCAGAGGAGGAGGAATGCTAGAAGTAACTGTTGGAGTCTGAGTTTCAGGGCCTGGGATCATGAGAAATAAATGGAATCTGTTCTCTAAGATGTTGCCTTCTGTCTGACCTATTGATGACAGCCCCACGTGGCAAATAATTCTTCCATTGTTAAGAAAAATGTTTTATTTTCATATGCAACTTGCTAATTAATAATGTAGCCAGAAATTCTGAAACAAACCAAAACCAGAAAAGAAAAAAAAAGACCCACAAAAAACTTTTCTGGAAGTGATTATTTAATAGTGTACATTTCATGGACAGTTGAATAAAAAACTAAGATAAAGAAAATACTGTCTTTTCTCTCTTGAGGGAAATGAGGTAGGTTAATGAGCTTAAATATATAAAGATAGCTCAGTCCAGTAAATTTTCATGCTTCTTTCTTTCCCTTCCTTCTCATTACTTCTACTTTTCCTTTTTCTGATTAATTGATTATTCTATTTGAAGACTACATTTTAAATGTGTACTTTTCTCTCTCACTTCCAGTCTGACTTAACACATTTTGGAACTTCTGTTTAATGTATTAATAAAATTAACTTTAATAGTAAATCTAAGCTGTAATATCTAGACTGAACAAACAGATTGGCTAAGTATTAGGCCTAGAGAGTTGGTGTTGTTTTTGCTGTTGCTTATGCTTCTCAGGCTCTTAGATCTGAAGACAAGTCCTATTCGCAGGCACCAGCCCAGTGCACCTGCCCATGCCCAGGCCTCCACCCTTGTTCTGTAGAGCACACTGGACAGCAAGCAGAGAGTCAACAGGATAGCACTGGCTCGCCACGAGAAGGCATGTTTCTCAGCAGAAGCGTCAATTCTTAGTGACAAGGATAATACAGTGTAACTAAGGACAATTATATTTCTTTAACTCCAGAAGGTTGTTACTCTTCTTAGTTATTTCAGTTTTGCCTAAATATTCAAATTAGTTGGCCAAATTGAAATGGATTAATGAGAGAAGAGTCCAAAGTGTGGTGAATTAGCAGGAAAAACCAGATTAGAACCAGATTAGGATTAAAAATATATCATGAATAATGAGGTGACTTTATCAGATACGAAGTCTGTGTAGTTAGGATATTATTGAAAAAATCTTGAGATTTTCACGAGGGTGCTTCTGAATCTTCCGGTCAGGAATAATAAGCACTCACGTCATATTTTCATTGCCCATAACAACAAAGCTAGAAAGTGCTCTTCTATAGTAAAATATTATAGTGTTAGAAGCAAACCCAATATAAAATGCTATAAAAGAAAAAGGAAATTGTAATGTGTATTTGATTGTTGATTTACAGAATACCTAAAGTAAAATAAAAGCAAAAGTAATCATTCTGACATTATTTGAAAATGCTCTCTTTTCAAATTGGTCTGTATGGTTGGCCTGTATAGTGTGCCCTAATCTACGTCATCTTTAAAATACTCGTCAAGAACAGAGGGTATATATTTGGGGAAAATAACGTCCCAGTGTCAAAGGAAATACAGTGGCTCTTTAATTTAGGGAGATTTGCACAGGCTAAGATATTATTGAAATAGGCAATGTGTCATCATTGTCTTTTAAGTCAAGATCCCAGTAGGTACCAGCTGTTTCTCACTCCACAGCAGAAGTTATATAGAAGCCTTTCCTCTAAATAATACCTAGAGAGTGATACCTAGGTAGCCTCTTTAGGATTTAGAGGAGAGCTTGGTTAGCAGGTGTGTAAAGAGAGGTCTTACTCATAAAATGTGGGAATATAACTTGGGATAGTCATCATTGGCGGTTCACTTGATAATCTTGCTCCAAGATTTTTCATGAAAGAACTAGTATATTAATGACTGCACATGTGTGTTGGTGGCTCACGATCGTGGTAGGGGAAGTATTGGGGACTGTAGAACAGTTGAGAAAAACTGCTTTAATGCACTGGTTTTCCAAAGTGTCATCTACTGGAGAAGATGGCCTGCCTAACCCTGGTTGGTTCTGTCGTTTTACAAGCACATAAATTACTCAAGGCTAAAAATAAAACAAAAACTTGAAATAAAAAAATCCAAAAATAAATCCCCAAAGACCCCCATGTCTACTATCTTTCAAAACCAAATAATAAGAACTTTAGTTCTGCACCATCTTTCTTCACTCTTCTTTTCATACTTTGGTTGTAACCTTTGATTTG